>NW_016815304.1:279401-302424 GCF_001698545.2 Rhinopithecus bieti
AAAAAAAAAAAAAAAAAAAAAAGAAAACAAAAACCTGGTGACTAGGCTTTCAATCAGACAGAGACAGTTTTTGATTCAGAAAATTGCCAGATGGGTAGTAAAGCATAAAGAAGCTTTTAGAGTTTAACAAGTAGTCAGATCCTGAGAACTTTCTAAGCATAATGATTATGTTCTTTGGATCTACTGTATCCTTGCATATAATGCATAAGTATAATTTGTAAAAAGTGTAAAGATATGTGTAGCACAAACCAAACAAAATGCAGCCAAAATTAAGTGATACAACATTAACTAGAAACAGATGCAGAGATAGCCCAGGGTTTGAAATGAGGAGATGAGACTTTAACATAACTATGAAAAATACGTGAGTAAATCTACTGGAAATGGTGGGGAGATTAGATACCTGATGGGAGCTTGGAACTATGAGGAAAACAAAAGATCATCAGATTTATAAATATGTACATAAGTATATTTAAAAATCTTATTTATTATCATGTACACTTTAAGATATTGACTGTATAAAGCAAAAATAACAAGATATAGTGGGGTTTGTAAAATCTGTAAGTACAGAGCACAAAGGGCAGAAAGGAAGTAAATGGAATTATATTTTTGTGAGATTCTCACATTTTTTCTAACGTATATGATTGTTTGAAGGTAGACTGTGATATTAATTATGTCTGTAATAATCTTTAGAGCACATCTCAAACATATCATAAATACATTGAATTTAAAAGTACATAAAGGGGCCGGGCACGGTTGCTCATGCCTATAATCCCAGGTGGGCAAATCACTTGAGGCCAGGAGTTCAAGACCAGCCTGGCCAACCTGGTGAAACCCTGTCTTCAAAAAACATACAAAAATTAGCCAGACTTGGTGGCACATGCCTGTAATCCCAGCTACTTGGGAGGCTGAGGTATGAGAACTGGTTGAACCTGGGGAGTGGAGGTTGCAGCGGGCCCTGATCGTGCCACTGCACTCCAGCCTGGGTGACAGAGCAAGACTCCATCTCAAAAAGAAAAACAAAAAACAACAACAAAAAAAGCAGCACAACAAAGGATATCGTGTCAATTTTCTACAACTGCCGTAACAAATTATCACAGATAGGGTGAGTTAAGCAACTGAAATGTATTTCTCCGACAGTTCTGGAGGTAGAAGTCTGGAACTGAGGTGGTGAGGGGACCCTGCTCTCTCTGAAGACTAAGGGAGGACCCCTCCTGGTCTCTTTCTGACTTCTAGTAATGTCGGCAATACTTGGTACTCCTTGATGAGAAGATGCACTATTCCGCTCTCGGCCTCCATCTTCACGCTCTCTCTGTGTCTCTGTCTGTCCAAATATCCTCTTCTTATAAGGACATCATGCGCTGGGTCAGAGACCACACAAATCCAACGTCACTTCGTCTTAACTTGATTATATCTGCAAAAACTGTATTTCCATATAAGGTCACATTCACAAGTAATGAATAAATCTTTTTGAATGATACTTTCAACCCATAACAGTTATAATGTGATATCAAGAAATAGTCAAAAATGTAAAAGAAGGAACAGAATAACAACAGATGAGACTAGTAGAAAATAAATACCCAAGTGAAAGCCCTAAACTTAAAAATAGTGATTATGACACTTCCTGCAAATGGATAAGTTTACCACATGAAATGTCCAAATTATAAAGTTGTGTAAAGAAAAAACAAGATCCAAGTAGATCTTGATTAAAATAACATCACTTAAATCTAAAGACATAAACAGGCCGGGCACGGTGGCTCACACCTATAATCCCAACACTTTGAGAGGCTGAGGTGGGCAGATCACTTGAGTGAGGCCAGGAGTTCGAGACCAGCCTGGCCAACATGGTGAAACCCCGTATCTACTAAGAAAATAATATATAAAAATTAGCCGGGCGTTGTGGTGGGCGCCTGTAATTCTAGCTACACAGGAGGCTGAAGCAGGAGAATAACTTGAACCTGGGAGGCGGAGGCTGCAGTAAGCGGAGATCGCACCACTGCACTCTGGCCTGGGTGACAAAAAAAAAAAAAACTTAAACTGTTTAAAAATGAAAGGATGTGAAGGGATATCCTTGCAATCACTAAACATAAGAAAGCAGAAGGAGTTTTATTAATATGAAAAAGGAGATGTCAAGATAAGGACTATTACCAGAGATAAAGAATATTTAATAATGAGAAAAACTCAATTCATCATAATGTCATAGCAATCTTAAATTATATCTACCTAGCAACAGCTTCAACTGCTGTGAAGACAACAGAACTAAAGGGACAAATAGATAAATCCATCATTGTGGTTGGAGAATTAACATGCTTTTCTCAGTAGCTGAGTAATTGATTTAGCAATCAGAAGAAATGAGTTAGAATATATGCGGCCGACTGCGACAATTACTACTTAAGATTGTCACTTTCTGCGGTTACTACTGTTACTGCTTGAGACCATCATTACAGAACTGAAGGAAGGGGGAGGAACACAGGAATGAAAACTTAAAACAAAAGAAACTGTTTTAAGGAAGGGGTCAGGGGAAGAAGAAGAGAGCTCCTTGCTTCTCGTGAGCAAAGGCAGCACCCCTGATCGCCTACAGCCCTTCGCATTTATTGGGAAGAAACAGCAGGGAGCAGGAGGTAACAATTGGTCAACTGCTTCATTGATCACAGGTTCACGTTATTGCTAACAGGCTTCAGATGTGTCTAATCACAAGCAACACTGTACTTAGGGTGTGACCGCCCTCAGCATTCCTTCTGGGCGGCAATCGCAGTTTGTCAGTTTGCCAACATTCTGCGTTTATGAGAACGGTTTGCTGTTTACTCGTATAGCCTCCAGTGGTATACTGAGTTGATCAGGACCCTCACTCTTTCAGCCTGCAACAAATATAGACTGAGCAACACTACCAATACTTTGGCTTAATTAATATTATAAAAAAAGTACCCAACAAATGCAGAAAAAAACTTTCTTTCAAGTTCACCTGGAACATTTGCCAAAACAGACCAAATGTCGGACCACAAAAGATTCAATGAAAGTCACACAACTGAGAATCATACAGAGTGTATTTACTGACTACATGAAATACAATTTAAAATCAATGCAATAATATATCCAAAAAGCTCCAACTATTTGGAAATTATTCAATAAACTTTGAAATAACCCATGGGTCAAACAATAAATCTTAAAAAGTTAGAAAATACTTTCATATAGATCATAACAAAAGATCAATAGTTCAAAATGCATTGCAGCTAGAGCAATGCTTAGAAGGAAATACCTAGCACCAAATGCCAATATTACAAAAGAAATAAGGTTTAAAACAAATTAACTAAGCTTTCACGTTGGGAACATGAAAAATGTGTAAAAAACTAAATTCAATGTGGCCGGGTGCAGTGGCTCACGCCTGTAATCCCAGCACTTTGGGAGGCCAAGGCAGATGGATCACAAGGTCAGGAGATCGAGACCATCCTGGCTAACATGGTGAAACCCCATCTCTACTAAAACTACAAAAAATTAGCTGGGCATGGTGGCGGGCACCTATAGTCCCAGCTACTCAGGAGGCTGAGGCAGGAGAATGGTGTGAACCTAGGAGGCAGAACTTACAGTGAACTGAGATTGCACCACTGCACTCCAGCCTGGTGACAGAGTGAGACTCCCTGTCACAGAAAACAAACAAACAAACAAAAAAACCCAACTAAATTCAATGTAAGTAGAAGGAGAATAATAAAAACAAAATCAGAAATCAATGATATATAACAAAGTAAGATGATAAGGTCAACTTAATCAAGATTTAGTTATTTGAAAAAGTTAACAAAATAAAATTAGTAACTCCATTGCAAGATTTACTGAGAACAAAAAAGAACAGGCAAGAAAAAGAACAAAGTTGGAGTACTCACAGTTTCTGATTTCAAAATTTATTACAAAGTTGCAATGATTTAGAGTGTGGTACTGTCATAAAGACAGACATGCAGACAAATGGAATAGAATAGAGGACCCAGAAATAAATTATCACATATGTGGTTCATTTATTTCCAACTAGGACACTTAGATCAATGGAGAAAGAACAGTTTTTTTCAACAATGGCACTGGAAAAACTGGATATCCATATGCAAAAGAACAAATTTAGACCCTTAGCTTACATCACATACAAAAATGAACTCAAATTGGATCAAAGATCTAAACATAATAGCTAAAACTACAAAACTCTTAAAAGAAAACAGAGGAGAAAAGTTCCATGGCACTGGATTTGGCAATGATTTCTTAGGTATGGCACCAACAGCACAGACAATGAAGAAAAAATAGATAAATTGAACTTCAGTAAAACTAAAAGTTTTGTGCATCAAAGCACGTTATCAACAGAGTATAAAGGTAATCCACAGAATGGGAGAAAATATTTGCGAATCATATATCTGGTAAAGGATTGCTATCTAGAATGTATTAAAATTTCTACAACTCAACAACAAGGAACAAACAAGTTAAATATGAACAAAAATATTGAGTAGACATTTCTCCAAATAAGCTATATAAATGGCCAACAAACACATGGAAAGATACTCAGTGTCACTAATCTGGGGAAATGCAAATCAAATGAGGTATCACTTCAAACTCATTAGGATAGCTACTATTAAAAACAAACAAACAAACAAACAAAAACAGAAAATAACAAGTGTTCTGCAAAAATTGTGCCACAGTTGAAACCCTTGTGTATTGCTGGTGAGAACATGAAATGATGTGGCTGCTGTGGAAAACAGTATGGCAATTTCTCAAACAAAAATGAAACATAGAATTACCACGTGCTTCAGAAATTCCATGTTTGGTTCTATAAATGAAAGAATTAAAATCAGAGACTCCAACAGAAATTTGTACACCCTGTTGACAGTGACATCATTCACAATAGTCCAGATTTGAAAACAACCCAAATGCCCATCAACATATGAATAGATCAGCCAAATGTGGTACATACAGACAGTGGAATACTATTCAGTCATAAAAGGGAAATACATTCTGCCACATGGTACAACAGGGATGAATCTGAAAGGAATTTCGCTAAGTGAAACAAGCAAGACACAAAAGAAAGAAGGGAATGGGAAATTATTTTTATTTATTTATTTGTTTGTTTGTTTGTTTTGAGATGGAGTCTTGCTCTATGACCCAGGCTGGAGTGCGGTGGCGTGATCTCGGCTCACTGCAACCTCCACCTCCCGGGTTCAAGAGATTCTTGTGCCTCAGCCTCCAGAGTAACTGAGATTACACGTGTGTGCCACTATGCCCAGCTAATTTTTTGTAGTTTTAGTAGAGATGGGGCTTCACCATGTTGGCCAGGCCTGTCTTGAACTCCTGACCTTAGGCAATCTGCCCGCCTTGGCCTTCCAGTGCTAGGATTACAGGCATGAGCCACTGCACCTGGCCAAATTTGACCATTTTTTTCTCAAAAAACACAACTTTCTAAAACAAATAAAACAAGAAACGGGATATCTGCATATCTCATATTAAAAAATGAAATTTATAATTTAAAACTTCCTCAAAAGAAAACCTAAGACTCAGATAGCTTCCCTGGAGAATTATATCAAACATACAAGAAATAATACCAATCTTTCAAACATAACTTTAAAAACGGAGGAGGGAATGTTTCAATTAACTTACTCTATGAAGTGGGCTTAAGCCTGAAAACGACAACATAGGAGGATATTAAAAGTAAAGAGAACTACTAGAGACCAACATTTCTCATAAATAGAGATGCCAACATTCATAACAAGATATTACTAAAATGAATCTAGAAATATATGGAGTGTACGAAGTGAGGCATGTCTCAGTAAGGTAAAGGTCGCTTTGTGTGTTAGAATTATTGCATTCACCAAATTAGGATGACAAACCATAGGGCCACTTTAGTAGAAGAATAAAAATTATTTGTTACAATCTAATAACTATTAAGGATAAAAATCTACACCAAACAGAAATAGAAGGCAATGAGCTGAATTTGATGGGAATGGTCCTCGGAAAACTACAGCCCTCCTCATACTTAATTGTTAAATACTGAATGCTTTCCTGCCGTCACTGGGTACTGGGCATGCGTGACCACTTGTACGACTTACATGCAATTGCACTGAAAGTCTTAGACCGCAGACCGACAGGCATGCAGAAGCAGGGAAGGCATAAGTATTACAAAGGAAGAACTCAAGCTTTCTGCATTCTCAGGTCACATGATTGCATATGTAGAAATATCAAAGGGAGCTACAAAAGAAAGCTAGAACGCTAGAACTGATCAATAAATTTAGCAAGTTAACTTGCCAAACAACTGGATAGCCCTATTTTTAAAATCTCCATCCCTATTTCAATCATCTAGACAGTAATTTTTTTTTTTTTTTTTGAGGTGGAGTCTTGCTTGGTCGCCCAGGCTGGAATGCAGTGGCACGATCTTAGCTTACTGTGGCCTCCACCTCCTGGGTTTGAGCAATTTTAATTTTAATGATATTATCTGACAATTCTTTTTTTTTTTTTTTTTTTTTTGAGACTAAGTCTTGCTCTGTCACTCAGGCTGGAGTGCAGTGGCACAATTTTGGCTCACTGCAACCTCTGCCTCCTGGGTTCAAGCAATTCTTCTGCCTCAGCCTCCCAAGCAGCTGGGACCACAGGTTTGTGCCACCATGCCCGGCTAATTTTTGTATTTTTAGTAGAGACGGGGTTTCACCATGTTGGCCAGGCTGGTCTCGAACTCCTGACCTCAAGTGATCTGCCCACCTCAGCCTCCCAAAGTGCTGGGATTACAGCCACCACGCCCGGCCTTAGACAGTAATTCATTTAATGTAAATTTGAAATGAATCATAGACTTAGTTTTAAAAACTAGAACAATAAAACTTACAGAANTTTTGAGACTAAGTCTCGCTCTGTCACTCAGGCTGGAGTGCAGTGGCACAATTTTGGCTCACTGCAACCTCTGCCTCCTGGGTTCAAGCAATTCTTCTGCCTCAGCCTCCCAAGCAGCTGGGACCACAGGTTTGTGCCACCATGCCCGGCTAATTTTGTATTTTAGTAGAGACGGGGTTTCACCATGTTGGCCAGTCTGGTCGCGAACTCCTGACCTCAAGTGATCTGCCCACCTCAGCCTCCCAAAGTGCTGGGATTACAGCCACCACGCCCGGCCTTAGACAGTAATTCATTTAATGTAAATTTGAAATGAATCATAGACTTAGTTTTAAAAACTAGAACAATAAAACTTACAGAAGAACACGTATTGTCTCAAATACACACTCTTCATGTAGACAAAAGTTTCTTAGGACACAAAAGTACTAATCCTAAAAGAAAGTAAAAGGAAATAATGGGTGTCAGCAAATTGTTTTTTTAATGTGATCATCAAATGATACCTTTAAGTGAATTCATAGGTAAGCAGAAGACTGGGAGAAAATATTTGCAATGTGTATCTAACAAAGAATTTGCATTATGATATAAAAAGTACTAAGAAATCAATAGCAAAAAGACAACAGACACCTCCTGACTGCACTTTTGTACAGATGCTGAGTGAATTCCCATGGCTTCAGAGAACGTCCTAAGGCAGACAACAAAAAATTCACAGCAAGGGCATGAAGTGTGTTGCTATCCACAAGTCTCTTTCATCCGTAGGTGTGGCTGAAACCACAGTGCGGGAGGAGATGCCTCCTGGGGCACCCACAGCATCTTTTACTGATAGGTTCACTCCCATATCCACTTCCTTGATGCTCGGGAATTAAGCCGAATAAAGAGACCACCAACATGTTGTCTGAGTCTAAATCTTCCTTAGGAATTCTGGGACATCGTAAGGAACAGGTGTGGAAAAGCCCAGCAGGAGAGGCAGGAGCTGGCCTTAGCTCCATAGCTGCACCTGTGCCATCCACAGCACCGCAGGGCAGGGATTCTGGGACTGTGAAGGGAACCTGGTCAGGGGCTGGACATCAGGAGCCTGGAAAGGGAGCCAGGATCCTGTTTCTCGGGTATATTGGGGTGGAAATCCTTGGGGACTGCAGGGTGGGAAGGATTTGCAGAAATAACTGGATCCTACTACTTACTGGTCATGTGACCTTACACATTTTACTTCCTTTCTTAGAACTTCCATACCCTTCTTTGTAAACTGGAAATAAGAACAGTTTATTTATGATAAAGATCATAAAGTTTTCTCCCAGGATTGTAAGGATCAAATGAGAGAAAATGTAACTGTAATCCGAAAAGTACTATTATTAAGACAAACAACATTGAAAATGGACACAGTGTACAATGCCTTACGGATGTCTTAACAGGCAGAAAACAACCAACAGGAGGATGAATATGTTTCTGTTGACTTTTTAGAAGAGCAAAACACAAGTACTGTACACTGCTGTTAAAGACATACAGAGACTGGGAAGAAAAAGAGGTTTAATTGGACTTACAGTGCCACATGGCTGGGGAGGCCTCAGAATCACGGCAGGAGGTGAAAGGCACTTCTTACATAGCGGTGGCAAGAGAAAATTACAAATAAGCAAAAGTGGAAACGCCTGACAAACCCGTTAGATCTCAGGAGACTTAGTCCCTATCACGAGAATAGCATGGGAAAGACCGGCCCCCATGATTCAATTACTTCCCTCTGAGCCCCTCCCACAACACGTGGGAATTCTGGGAGATACAATTCAAGTTGAGATTTGTGTGGGGACACAGCTGAACCATATCAAGCTACACCAAATCAGAATGGCCTACTTTTTATTGAAGGAAACTTCTCATTAAAAGAAGTTTAAAAAAAAAAGAAAGAAAATCTAATGATCACCAAAGTTAATGGAGAGTGCCAACAAAATCAATAATATAAGCCAAATCCTGGCCATTTCAGTTAAATTATCTGTATGGAACAGTACAAAAATTAATTTTGAGTTAGAATATTCAGGTTACTGTACGTTTTATTTTAGGTTTAAAAGTAAAGCTAAATTAAAAACAAAATGATGGGGAAGGACGTTCAGTGAAGTTAACATGTACAAATGTTCTTAGCAGAGTAGAAACTGATAGAAATATTTAATAATAACTGAAACTAAATTAAATATAGAGATTTATTTTTAAATAAAGATGTTAATAAAAGAATAGACACACCATAGGTTCCAACTGGCAGAGAATAAGCAAATCACAGGCTATTTTGTCTCTCAGGAAAAGAGAAAAAGAAACATTTGCTCAGAGTTTCTGAGGGTCAGGAATCTGGGAGTGGCTTAGCAGTGGGGTCCTGGCTCAGAGTCTCTTGTGAGGCACCCCTCAAACCCATGGCTCAGTCACCTAGAGGCTCGATGGGTGCCTTTCCATATATCGTCCACTCCCAAGGCTGTGGCCAGCTTCTCCCTGGCTGTAGCATGGGGACTTCTCCCTGGATGTCCTCAGGGTCTGCAGGACACAGCACCTGGCTCTCCCCAGCATGAGTCCTCAGAGAGAGGGGGTGCGAGTCTCCCACCTGGAAACTGCAGTCTTTTTATAACCGAAACTCAGACATGCCCTCCTTTCTGCTGCATTGTATTCATTAGAGCTGAGTCCCGAGGTTCACCCTACACTCAAGATGAGGCTGAGGCAAGCAGGTGAGAAGCAGGAGGAGGGAATTGTTGGGGGCCACCTCTAGGTTACCTATCACAGTGTGTGTGTGTGTGTGTGTGTGTGTGTGTGATGGTGTCAAATAGAAAGCAAATCAACACTTAGGAAAGGAGACATGACTCCCAAGGATAATTGCCAGGGGAGAGAAGGACCATGGTATCTGCCAGACTCTCAGAAGAGTTTATCTTTTGAAGGACAGAGTGAAAGAGTCTAGAAAGAAACAGGTGTGTGTGGGAGTTTTGTACTCAGGCAGCCTGTTCCCTGGAGGCCCTTGGGAGGGCTCAGGCTGGAGTCTGGGGTCTGCGGGGAAAGAGTAACAAGCAGAGTTTGGTTAAATGTTAGTTTTTTTTTTTTTTTTTTTTTTTTTTAATTAATCAGTGAGGACAAGCAGTTCTGCTAATTGTTTAGGGGACAAATAATGGGAATGTGGAGGTCTGTGCCTGGCCTTGCCATAGGTAAACAGGAGGCATCCATGCACCTTGTTTGGGAAGGGGGACTTCCTGCCATAAGTGGTTTCCAGGCTCAGACAGTCTGGGACGGGGAGGTTCCTTAGCCGTGTCCATCTTCCAGCATCACGGCTGGGGTAGAAGCCAGCATCGCCAGTGGACAGCGCTGTGGTGTGGGCCTTCACAGATAGTTAGAATTTCAGCAGCTGTAGAAGGTGTGAGGTTTATATGACTTGGGATGTGCTCAGCTGCTAGTAACAGAATATCCAATTAACAGAGGCTTAAAGAGAAAGCCTGGTTATCCCTCCTAACACGAGGTGCTGGGTCTGGCAATGCCAGGCTTGCTCCAGCAGCTGGGCCATCCCAGGGCTCCGGGCTTTTCCCTCGATGTTGCAGGAAGCCACTGCGGGTCCAGCACCCTGCCCTCATGCAGAAGCTCCTCGGGAAGGAAAGAAGTGGGTCAGGCAGAAAAGGAGGCTTTGCTTTTGCTGAGGAGAAACAGCTGTCACAGAAGAGTGGCAGGCTTCCCAGCCACCCCCACCCAGAGCCCTGGCAACTGGTTGCCCTTAGTTTGAGTCTCAAGGCAAGTGGAAAAGCGGCATTGGGGAAAGGAGAATGGGAGGTCAGAACTGGCCTCATCTCGGGGGTGGCGGGGGGCTCAAATCAAGGTCACCACCGCCTGAGAGATACCAGGGTTTTGTTAGCAGGGATGAAGGGGTGAGGGATGGGTGACTAATGGCTGGGTAAAAATCGATGTCTGTGCCAGGGTGCTTCGGACAGAGCACCTCTGTGCAGCTCAGGTTCATCCAGACGGCTCGTTAGAGGACTGCAGGCCACCACGCACTGAAGGATGGTGGCCCTGGCCTGGAATCTCAGCCTTCACTTCTGCAGTGTTCCCGGGAGATGTTGACGTCACTGACCCAGCTACACAACCTTGAGGATTGTAGGTATAGGCCAAGGTTTGGGGCATGAAAATGTTTGAAGTTTGGAGACTGCAGTAATCAGAGGGTAAACAGGTGGACTCACCCCACACGATGGTGCATCTAGGTGGCCAGCTGAGACGTTTAGCTTCGATGCTCATGTGGTCTCAGCTGGGAAGTTTAGCGTCACCTGTCCCAGCTGGGACGTTTAGCGTTGACGCTCGCTGTGTGGGACGTTTAGCGTCGATGCTCGCTGTGATCTAGATCACCTCGTCTAATAATAGAAATATAATGTGGGCCACAGGGTGATTTTCAATTTTCTTTTATTTATATTAAAAAGTAAAAAGAAACAGCTGAAATGAATTTTAATAATATATTTTGTTGAACCTATTTAAACATGTCGTGAATATAAAATTTTTAATGAGATGAGATAGTTCATGTTTTTTTTTAAATTGTCTTTAAAATCTGGCAAGGATTTCCCAGGACAACTCAATTCCTGGCAGCCCCATTTCAAGCATTCGGTGGTCACACGTAGCCAGTAGCTACTGCATTAAGCAATGCATTTAGAGTTTTCCTCAGCTGCCTGGCTGGATGTTCCCATCATTCTAACCCTAGGTGGTAGATAAGGAAAGGCCAGTAAGAACATTTGCAGTGGTTTTGGTCGGAGAGGCTTAAGTCCTTGGTGTGCAGGAGTCAGCTGGCTTCATTAGGTGAACTGCCATTTCTGTTATCATAGCCCTCATGTTAGCCCCTGACTTAGTTTGGCCCTGATGAAAGTATTCCTTATCTCAAATGTGTAGAAATAAACAAAAATCACCCAAATGAGAACACACAGAGGTGATTTCTTCAGAATTTGCAGTAGCAAAAAGTTCAGCCCTTGCATTTGGCAGAGACTCAAAGGCAGGAAGAGCTTTAAACAGGAACACAGAGAGGCAGGGGTATGCGCTGATTGGGGAAGGTGCTGGCTGAAGAGAAGGAGCATCCGATGTCATTGGCTTAAGGAGCATATTTGGCTTTAGCTGAGAGGTCCTGAGTTGAAAGTGGAGCAGAATAAGGGAAACTGGCAGTTGTTGACCAAATCCTGATCATTCCGGGCCAATGTCCTCTGAGGCTGTGGTCTGGCTTCCCCGCTGGTTGCTACAGGAGTTGTGAGTCAGAGTTCTGTTGGCATCTGTGGACGTGGTCTATGTGTGTATTCTGTCTCTCTCCTGGAAAACCACAGCTCAAGTCTATTGCAGCTTATTGTGGCTAAAATGTTAAAATCCAATTGCCAAGAGTTCTTTAAAGAAGGATTGTGGCTCCAAGGCTTTCTACTTCCTTTTGTTTTCTTAAGCCAACGCCTGCAGTGTAATGATGTAATAAGAGGGCCCTGCATACTAGCCCCAGCTCTGCTATACATGATTTGTGGACTTCAGGGAAGTCAATCCCTTCAAGGCCTCAATTTCTCCATCTGTAAAATGAGATCAATAAATTACAAAACCTTGCATTCTCCCAAATGAGGTAACCTTCTTGTCTATAGGGCTGGATATTTTCTGTTATTGCAGCAGACATAAAGGTAAGTAAAACATCGACCTGCTTTCAAAACATTACAAATCTAAGAAGTCAACTAACCCTGGGCCTGTAGATGATGACATGGTGATGTTGACGGTGATGATGGGGGTGTGGATGGTGACACACAGGAGGATGATGATGGCATTGATGGCAATGATGAGGGTGATGGGAGCTGGATGATGCGATGGTGAGGATGATGATGGTGATGATGAGGATGCTGGGGCTGCTGCTTCTGATGCGAATGATGGTATCTTGATCATGGAGATGCTAGTGATGTGGATGAGAGTGGATAGGAATCGAGCAGAGCCTCTTTGCCAGGCACTATGCTTAGATATTTAAACACTTTGAAATACTCTTCACAACTCTTTAAGAAGCTCCTGTTGATTACCTGCATAACCAACTTAGAGGAAACTGAGATTTAAAGAAAGTAAATGGTTCAATGTCCCACTGTTAGCAAGTTGTGAAATCTGGATTTTAATGTGAGTACTTTTGTTCCAGAGTGGGTTCTATTAACCACTTTCCTCACCTGCCTCCTCCATTCTGTGCTGTTTTCTAAAATAGGATGTGCTGTTACAGAAGTGTGTGCAAAAATGCAGGAACAAAAGGAAGCATGCAGTTCCGCAGCGTGGGATAAGCCTGAAAAACTACTCACAGATGTGAATTTCATTATTATTTGAATAACCAGGAGCAACAGAGAGGGGGTCGGTTATTCTCAGCAGAGCCAGTAGGACATTTGCTTCAATGGGGGGTCGTGGTCCTGACTGGGACAATATAGAACATATTATGGCAGAAGTGGGGAATTAAGCTACAAGATTGTTTGCATCCAAGTAGTTATGAGCGCTGGATTCTATGCTAAGGAATGTAGAGTCAATTGTGCCTGTAATCTGTTGGGTTAGGGTTGAGGGTAGAGCTTGTGGATAATTAAAAATTAAAAATGCCTTTGATGACCTTAGACATCTGCTGACCTGCTGATCTGGTGCTCAGCCTGAAGTAACAGTACTCAGCGCTATGTTTCTCTCCTACTTTCACCTTCAGCATGAGGGGAATCTCAAGTGTGCCGGCTTTTCCTGGAGCCCTCAGGATCTCATCTCACCTTTGCTTTTAGGAGAAGTCACACAACTCCGTAAGAACAAGAAGTAAGCGAAGTGCTGCGTCCAACTCCACGCAGAGAAAAGTGACATATCTCCAATAGAAGCAACAACGTCTGCAGAAATTCTTATTCCACAGCCAATTAATTCCCATAACTAAGCAGAACATATATTTTCTCATTCTGTCTCAGAGAACTTTTTCAGGTTACTTTGCTGAATTAAATTTTTTTTTTCCCCAAGACATAGGGATAAGAACTTCTTTATGTGTGCATTATCATGTAGAGACTCTCCTGGCACAAAATTTAGTCTTCCCCCCAAAATGGTAAATTTGGTCTACTCTTAGGGTATAGAAATAATTTACATATTTTTCAGGACAATTTCCTGTCTTGAAAATGTTAGAATCCAGTTCAAGCCCACAGCCCACCATCGTCACAGCAGCCTGCCTGGGTCAAGCATTCTCGTATATTATGCAGATCCTCAGCGCTCATGCCCCTAGGGCAGGGGTGAAAGCTGGGCCCCTGCTGGAGCTGACCACCCTCTTCTTTCTCTCTGGGTTATTTTCCTTCATGCTCCTTCGACTTCAGGAGATGAGACGGTTCTTGAAGGAGGGACGAGGTCTCGTTTACTCATGTGGCCTTGTCCTGTATCTGGCAGCATGGTCGGTATTCCATAAAAGGAGACAGAAAAGAAAGAGCAGAAAGGAGACAGAAGATGACATGGAGAAAAGCAAAAGGAGAAAAAAGAAAGAATGGAAACAGGTACAAGAAGGAAGAGAAGGTGGTGAGTGGAGGAGGCACGCGCTGGGCCCCCGGAGGTTGTCTTGGGAACCTCCCAACGTCCCATTTCACAGGTTGCCAGACCCTTTCACAATGCTTATTCCTTTCTATAATTTAAGAGTCAAATCTCCCACCATCTTTTAAGCATCAGTGTCCTGTGGATCCGAGAGTGTCAGAGAAGAAGAATGAACCATCCAATGTAGGTGAACCATCCAGTGTACGTGAACCAATGCATGTGCCAAGACTCTACTTTTCAAAGCATGTTTTTCCCATTGAATCACGGGCTAGCTTAACTTCCCATCAAAGTTCTTGCCCAAGTAAAAATATTCATAACAACCTTCAGGTACAAATATTACTGCTATCTTTTTGAATTTTTAGGGAAGCAACCTGATGATCAGAGAGATTTGCTTAGAGTCACTGAGCTTGTAAGGGTAGACCTGGGACCTTCACAGCAAATTCCTCTCATTAGAAATCCTGAGACTGCACCTGTGGGGTGACTGCAGAAGGACCCCCATGTTCCATCGCCTTCCCAGCATCCTGCCAAAGTCAAGTGTTCTTGTGTGTTATGGAGTTCCCCACCATCTATGCACCAGGGCTACTGGAATTTGAACCATGTTGGGAGGGGACTGGTCTTATTCAAGTAGGCTGTGCTGATCAATGTGTGCAGAATAAAACTGTGCTAAGCAAGGACTGCCAGACAACTTGGCCCCAAGGGACCAGACATTTAAAAAAAAAAAAAATCAGTGGCAACCCACTAGCAGTACCGTGACCCCCTAGAGGCAGTGTGAGAGAGCCCTTGTCCACCCTCCCATTCCAGCCATGAGGAAAGAGGGGAAATGGCCACCGTCAGAGCCAAGTCCAGAAGTAGGAGCTTGTGGTGGAAGCCAACAAGTCTCACACATGTTTCTCCAGAACACTCATTACAAATCTGTTCAACAATTATCATTGATCTCTTCTTCCATCTCTGGGTGGTGCCTGATACTCAGGGGGCCACTGACTTGGCCCCAGTAGACATTTAGCTGGGAAAGTCTCCCTATTCCTCAGATCTCTAGCCTCCACTGGGTATCACTGCTCTTTGGTGTAGGAAGATGGCAGGATGCACCTGAGATCATCACAAGTCACAGGCTAGAGGAGTTTTCTGCTGTTTGTGCCTGTGTGTGTTTCATAACTAATTTTTTTCTTTGTCCTATGCAAAATAGGGTTAATGATTTCTATCATCAGGGTTGTTTCAATAATAAACACTATAATAATAAGCACTTATAAGCCAGATGTGCATATATAATAGAGAAATAGAGATGCGTGTATATAATAGAGATGGAAACAAATTATTTATTAAATTCTGATCGAAAAAATTTTGGGGAGTTATAACAGCATCCATTATGCAGATGAGGTAGCTATACAGTTCTTCAAGGAAATAACAATAATAGAGATAACAATAACCAAAATTACGAACACATTAACTGATGTCCTTGGGTTAGACTCAGGCTCACTTGGCAATAAATGGTAATAAAACCAGAACTAAACATCTCACAGCCACTGGCCTTTCTTTGCAATTCAGGTGGCTCTAAAGGTAGGAGGTGAAGGCTGGGCCGGGGCGAGGCTAGGCAGGTTGACTGCAGAAGGGGTCACAGTGCAGAAGTCGCTCTGGACTCTGCATTCCATGACACCAGGTGGTGGGGTCTGTGAGAAGCAGGGCACTGCCGGGTGAAGGTTTAGAGACCCATGAGTAAGTGGTGAAGGAAGGGAATGACGATCCAATGCCAGTGTCCAGCCCACAGCCCCAGGGCCAGGAGAGAGAGGGGGCTAGAACACAGCTCAGAAATGTCCCCACATCCTCTGGGAAGTGACTGCAGTGACCTGGGCCTGATAAGGCACAGAATCTGCCTTTCTGGGGAGAAAAGAGTCGCACCACGCATCCTTGTCCTACTGCAAAACGGAGTGGAAAAGCCAGGGCAGAGAGCAGAGGGAAGGAGCCGGGGGCTGATCTTCCTCTGCGGGAGCTTCCGGGCTCTACTCCTCTGCCCTGGAAGAGAACCCACGATGTGGGCGTCAGCAAGGCGCGGAGAAGCAATCTCAGTGCTGAAAATGAGAGCCTGGCATTCTGCGGCACTGAGCAGCGGGGCCACTGGCATCATCTCCTTGCCAATTTTATTCTCATTTCAAGGTGCTGATGGCATCCCTGGAGGTGAAGTCATTTTCTCAGAATTTAATCCAGGCCGTTGGGACAGACCTTGTCAGCATGGAGGGAAGGGAAGAAGGGGTCGGAGAAGGAGCTCAGGAGACCACAGCCAGGTGCTTGGGGGTCAGAAGGATGATGTGATAGCAGGTGGGAGAGCCCTGTTCGGGGTCCTCATCTCGGTGCCCTCAGCTCTTTCTCAGGCTTTTCGTCCTTTGGGATTGTGTCCTCTTTTTCCCTTGCAGGGATCCTGCTTCCCTGGATGTCAACCCTCCCGCCAGGCGGCCCAGGAAGACCTGAATGAAGCAGGACAGCTTTGCTGTAAAGGACTCTTTAGAAAAGGAGAGTGTTTCTTGGGTAACAGTTGAGACATTTCTGAAGCTGTTTGCCTAACAACGGAGGAAGAAAACGTCTCAGGTCCAAGATAGGAATTTTAGCAGTCTGAGCTATTACTAAGAATGGCCAAGAGATTTATGATTTTTCTTTTTTTATTTTGCTATGGCTTCTGGATTATGCTTACTATTTGTTCTCTTTTCTTTCCACACATAAAACAGAAAGGAACCAGAGTTAATTGCCCAACACGATCTTAAATGCCACAAAAACCTCCCAAATTAAGTATTAATTAATCACATCTTGCAAATAAAGAGAATGCTCAGAGAAATGATGGACTGACCAGTGGGCAGAGGCAGAGCTGAGATTGGAATCCATCTTCCTGAGCCCCAAAGGACTCTTTCTCTATTTTACAGGCTCTTTTTCCATTATACAGGATTTCTCTAAAGCTGGCTGATAACAGAAGTGAACTGAGGCACTCACTGAAGTCATAGATTTTAGGGTCCCATCTCTGGGAATACTGATTTTGAAAATGTTACGCTAAACTCAACTGCATCAGGAGAGTCCTGTGCAAAATAAAAATCCATGGAAATCACTGGCCGACATCCCAAGGATCCACACACAGCTGTTTGTGGGTTTTCTGCCACTGGCGTCGCTAATAGTTTTAGATGACCAGTAGGTGGCAGCAAAGAGCTTTCCACGTGCTGTACTCATCCCTGCAGCGAGCCCATGAAGGCATCACCTGGGGAAGAATTTCTGGGCATGAAAATGGGGCATCAGTGGCAAGATCTGAGGCTGGGTCAGGTAGGCAGGATGTAGGTGATGAAGGATAATCCATATACCTTGCTGGAGAATGCCTGTTGACTACAGACGACAGCTTAACTAGGGAAGCAGAGCTCTCATTTGTCTTAGGAAGCTCATTTTGGCAACTGCAATGCAGATGCCGGTAAGGGACATGGAGAGGAGACGCTTATTAGTAAGAGCCTTCACTTATTGCACTAGGCAAGTAGCTTAACCTCTGCACATTCACCTCTGCAGCTCAATGTGTAAAACGGGAGGAATAATAGCGTCCACTCCGTAAGATGGTTACTAAATGAATCAATGCACATCAAGTGCATAATATGATGTCTGCCAAATACTTAGCTATTGATTAAATGTTAACTCTTAGTAATATCTTTATTGTAAGTACAGAGATCTTTGTGGCATCGTTAACAGGATGTGGTATAATTTGTGGTATAATTCACAGGTGATAGGCTGGATAAAAGCTGAGGAGCATGGTGGGGCCATTCACAGCAATCAGGCACGGAGGCAGGTAACAGGTTTACAGGGAAAGAAGGGGGCAGCCCAGGAAGCAGACAAGCCTGTATCCCCGCCCTGGTGAAGCGGGACATGTGGAGGGTCTGAGAGTCATCAGTGAACAGCAGGAAACTGTGGCCAGAGGGCTGTAAGAGTTCTCCCAGAGAGAGGCAAACAAACCATTCCACAGTGGGTTGGAATAAACTTAGAGAAGAGGTTAGACGTGAGAAAGGACTCAGAGAGCTCTGGCATTTAAGGGTGTTGAGGCCAGGGAGAGCAGTCAGGC
The DNA here is from genome assembly GCF_001698545.2 of Rhinopithecus bieti. Taxonomy (NCBI): domain Eukaryota; kingdom Metazoa; phylum Chordata; class Mammalia; order Primates; family Cercopithecidae; genus Rhinopithecus; species Rhinopithecus bieti. The sequence continues at coordinate 297,811 of NW_016815304.1, forward strand.
AGATCTGAACAGGACAGGTGAGGAGAGCCACCGGGAGTCAGGAGTAGCAGGTTGTCCAGAGAGAAAAATAGGCTGGCAAAGTCCACTGCAGCCCAGATGTCAGGCTAGATGGGCTCGGGAGGGGAAGTGATGGGCGGCTTTCCCATGAACCACGCTGGTGCAGGCAGAGGCCCCTGCAGTGAGACCAGGAATCATGCAGGGAAAGGCAGTGGACAGTCAAAGGGGACACACACTTGTATGGGGGGCAGTCAGTGAGGCCATGTTTTGAGAGGCCCTGGATGCCAATCTATGGTTTGTCTATAAGCAGACATCAGGAACTTACAAATAATCATAATAACAGCAGCAAACTCACATTGCATGCTAAACCATCAGTCACTGTTCTTAGCACTTTCCTGCCTGATTTTCTTTCATCCTTGCAGCAAACCTATCAAGTAAGAAATGGAGTGAGTCATCTTATGTGACCCTTTAAGGTTTCACAGCTGGAAAGGGGTCAAACCCAGGTCTCCTGACTCCAATCCCTGCCTTCTGAAATGCTTGGGCAAGGAGGGTGGCAGGGTTGTGGAGGGCAGACAAGAAGAGAGGAGAGACCAGGCAGAAGCCTGCTGCCAGGGAGGGGAGTTCCTCGATTGCTCAAGAGAGGAGCCCATCCTTCCTTGCTAAGCATTGCTTGAATATTGAAATGCATGAGGTTCAATGACTAATGAAGAAAAAAATTGGGGTGAAGAACTGTTCACACTATATGACTCAATTTAGTAAAATGCTTACCTGCACAGAGACCATCTCTGCAAAGTTCTAGGGAGGAAGATGTGGATGGAGATGGGGACACTGGAGGTTAGAGGTGGGAAGAAAACTCACTTTGTACTGTATACTCTTATGTGCTGTTTAGACATTTTCTTTAACCTGGATGTGTGTTACTGTTTTTTCAGAATTTCAAATGTATAGAATATTACTAAAAATAATATAATGGATTCAGTAGCAACTTTCATCCTTTGGACATTGACAGAGTTTGGCTCTGTGTCCCCACCCAAATCTCATCTTGGATTGTAATTCCCATAATCCCCAGGTGTTGAGGGAGGGACCTGGTGGGAGGTGATTGGATCATGGGGGCTGGTGTCCCCCATGCTGTTCTCGTGATGGTGATTGAGTTCTCATGAGAGCATAAGGGGCTCTTTTCCCTTCGCTTTTCTTCTCTTTGCTGCTGCCTTGTAAAGAAGGTACTTGCTTGTCCTTTGCCTTCCACCATGACTGTTAAGTTTCCTGAGGCCTCCCAAGCCCTGGGGAACTGTGAGTCAATTAAACCTCTTTTTAAAATAAATTACCCAGTCTTGGGCAGTTCTTTATAGTAGTGTGAGAATGGGCTAATACATTTTTGCTTCAAATTTCTTTTTTTAAAAAATATACACACACAGAGTGGTCCTGCAGATAGATGATGACCTCTCTCCATGCCCTGCTTCAATGTCATTCTCATCCCTCCCTACCTTAAAGGAACCACTATCCTGAATTGCTTTGCATTCACAAAGATATTCTTATTCCAGTTTTAGATATTTAAATGTTTTTAAAGTCTATAAATGTGGCCTAGTAAATTATTGCTGTGTAACTCATATGATTTTTACTCAAACTAGTTAAGAAATTTATTTTTATTCCTATTTTGGAGAGAGTTGTTGCTCATGAATAAATTTGTTACTGATGCTTAAATTTGTTCAGTTCTTTCCTTTTCCACTAAAATGCTCACTCTTTTTACTGCTTTAGTATATAAATGTGTTGAATTTCATTACCAGATTTCCTGATATTGAGCCATCTTTGCATTTTTGCAGAAATATGTTAGCATTTCTCATCATTTTGAAAAGCCAAGGACCTTAACATACTGTAATGGAGATTCATGGTACAGTCTGCCAACAGAAGTATTTTGTAGGAGCTGACGTGTATCTTTAGGGTAAAATATCACTTCTAATTATTGAATTGTCCTATTTATAATTCTTCAGTGGCTCTCTTTTGCTCTCTGAATTTCAGGCAACTGAGTGTATGCAGAGCTCTTTACACTTTATGATCTCATCTTTGAATTCATTGCTTGTCTCTGGCTTCTTCTGTAAGCCTCATATCCAACCAAACACAAAAACTTGACAATTGTTATCTTTAAATGTCTCTTTAATGCAACCCCTATTTTCTGTATTTAGGAGCCTTGCTTTGGTTTAAGTCTCCATATGTTTTACCTCAGCACCGCTCTAAATGAGCTCAAGAATACCTGTTATAAGATATAGATGGGCTATTCCACATTGTCGTTCAAAATGCCAAACTGGATCCCCTACCCCACAAGACAAAGACCAAACCCCTAAATACAGCACATCCACGACCATGTTTCTGAATGCTGGACTCTTTCTCCTAAGAAGATGGTCTGTGACAATTTGCAGTATACACTTGTGGCTGCATTTTGAAGTTCCTTCTCAAAGGAACTGGCTTCCCACTCTGTGAAGGGGTGTTTAAACTGGCTCATTTCTGGGAATTGGGTAAAGGGCCACACATCCCTACTATAGTGGTGACTCAAAAACAACTGGGTGTCTGCCAGATCTGGAATGTTTCCGGGTGTCTATTTCAGGAGCACCATAAGAGGCTACACAATTAAGTCCCAGTAACTCCATGATTAAGTCACCATTATCACATAGTCCTGCCTCTCAAAACAGTTATCTTCTTCCTTGTGGCTTGTTGTGGTAATTGTACCTACTAACAGGAGACAGAAAAATACTGGGTAAAAGAGGGCGGTTCTCCAGCAAAGGCCCCACCCTCAAGCCTGAAGACCTGTGGCCCTAAGCGAGGACAGGAATTTGTTTTCATGCCCCAAAGTTGCCTTTTGGCCCTCCACACACCCATCCTGTGCCCATATAAACCCAAGACCTTAGTGGGCACAGACACAAGTGGCTGAACACCGAGAGGACCAGAGGAACACAGTGGCGGAGTGTGGCGGAGACCAGCAGAGCGGCACGGCAGAGAAGGAGGGAAGAGGCATCTGAACATTGGCCAAGAACAGTTGGACTCCAGAGGAAGACCACCTTCCCCCTCCATCCCCTGCTTCCGGCTCCCCATTCATCTTGCTGAGAGCCACCTCTACCCCTCAAAAACACCTTCCACTCATCCTTTGAGCCCACGTGTGATCCGATTTTTCTGGTGCACTGGGCACGAGTTTGGGATACAGAAAGCTGTCACACGGGCCCGCACCCCTTGCAATAAGGCAGAGGGTCTATGGAGTTGATTGGACAAGCTGTCTGCAGACCACGAAGCTGAAAGAGCACACTGTAACACACACCCACTTGGGCTTCGGGAGTCTCAGACACCCACCTCTGGACGCTGCCCTGGGGCCAGAGCCCAAAAGCACTCCCCACAGCCTCTGCACCTGCCCATCTTGCAAGCTCCCCTGACGGGTTTGAGCAGCGGGGTGAGCGAAGGAGCCAGCCACACCCTTGTTGCATGTCCTGCAAGGGGAATAAGGGAACTCTCTGTTTTCACAACCTTATCTTTGGTAATTACGGCCCACCACATGGCCTCTAATATTTCTGTTTCCATCATCCCTTTCAAACCAGGGAGCTCGATTTCAAGGCAGCGTCTCTCACCATCATCTTTGGCACCACAGAGCTGTTCAAGGACGCTGGTGCCCGTCATCCATGGGTGTGTCTAAATGTCTCCATAGTCCTGGGGCATGTAGCTAGAAGATATCTAAGCAAGTTACACGTTGTAGATTCATTAAAATCCCATCTAACTAAGCCTACTAAGTGCCTCCTTTTACATTGTATCTGGGCTAGTCCTGCATGTTGGCTTCTCTGGGTTGAGTGTTCACCATCGTTGTGTGAAGCATTTGGTTTGCTAACCAAGCAGAGGGTTAGTACCTCATCCCACTTACTGAATAGTGAGTACTGGTACATCTCCCACAGCAATAGTGTAGGCACAATCCAATGTTAAATTTTATCCCCCCATCTAACAATCTTAGAACCCACTTTCCCACTCCTGTTTCTCGGGCTTGCGTCAATAAGGAATTAAAAGAGTCTATATTTCAGTTGGTGTATAGAGGCACATTTCCTACAGCAAGGCCTCCATTCCCTTCCTGCCATTGCTGGAATAAAGCTCTTGTTCTCAGCTCAGAGGCAAGGGGCATTAGGGGCCATCCCTCTATGCATGAGCCACCCCCTGTGAGGTCATTCAAAAGTTGTAACAAATAGATATTTCTAAGTTATTTTATTTTTTAATTGACAACAAATGTACATATTTATCATGCACAATGTGGTCTTTTGATATGTACCCATTGTGGAGTGGTACAGACTGATCTTTTTTGTAGTGAGAACACTTAAAATGTACTCTCGGCTATTTTTGAGAATACAATATGATGTTACTTACTGTAGTCGTTATTTTATTTTATTTATTTATTTATTTTATTTTATTTTTTGAGACGGAGTTTCACTCTTGTTGCCCAGGCTGGAGTGCAGTGTTGTGATCTCAGCTCATCACAACCTCCACCTCCCGGTTCAAGCAATTCTCCTGCCTCAGCTCCCTGAGTATCTGGGATTACAGGCATGCACCACCATGCCTGGCTAATTTTGTATTTTTTTTTTTTTTTTGAGACGGAATCTC
>NW_016815304.1:303089-305388 GCF_001698545.2 Rhinopithecus bieti
CCTCGTGATCCGCCCGTCTCAGCCTCCCAAAGTGCTGGGATTACAGGCTTGAGCCACCGCGCCCAGCCAATTTTGTATTTTTAGTAGAAACAGGGTTTCTCCATATTGGTCAGGCTGGTATCAAGTTCCCGACCTCAGGTGATCCGCCTGCCTCGGCCTCCCAAAGTGCTGGGATTATAGGCGTGAACCACTGTACCCAGCCACTATAATCTATATTTTAATTTAAATATTTTTTAATTTTTTAAATGCAGGGAGAAGCTGGTTCCTTCATACATGATAAAGGGCTGCTTTTGCAGTAGGGGGTATTCAGAGGGATTGCAGAGTTCAGCAGTTCTCAGCCTTGTCTTTACCCAAATGTTCCATGCTTTAAGGTTTCTCTTCCCCTCCATTCCCTGGACTTGGCATGAGAGACTTGCGGATTCATCTATCTAATTGTCACTGTAATTCTGTGACCCTTACAAACAGCCTCTGGATGTAATCACATTCACATCGGACTTGCAAATACAGGGGGAAGGGGATACCTTTGGAATTGCCATGGAGATTTTTTTTTTTTATTTTCTACCTGTAACCTGTGTAGAGAATTCAAGGCTTTTAAGTCTGTCATTTTATCAAGATATGCTCTCCAGGCAGGTCAGGAGCTGCCAACTATGTAGCAACCTCAGCTACTAAGTGGTATGGCCAATTACTAAATCAGCATCTTGCCTTCTACCTGCACATGTCACAGAGCTGCAGAGGCAATCCAAGTGTCCGTGATTTAGCAGCACACAGCAAGTCATCCCTCTCCCATTTTTCCTTGGTGAAGAGACTAGATGTTCATGTGTTAAATGTGTAATCAATTAAATTTCAGAATCCAGTTCCAGAGTGCGTCTGTTTCCTAGGGTCACTTCTAGGAGCAATAACTATATTGCTCAAGGTATTGGCAGAAAAGAGTTTATATACCAGCAGGGAGCATGAAGGATGTTAGAAAGGGTCTATTTTCAAAATTTTTTCAACTAGAAATAACCCCATACTTAAGATTCTCTCACATTACAATTAAATGTAAGGTCCTTGAGTAAAGACATTTCTGTTGGTTTCTTTTACCGATGTCCCCCTAAAGTGTAAATCAGGCCTGTGCACAGAGCAGGAGGTCAGTAGATAGTTGATGACTGAATAAAGAAATGGTGGCAAAACATGGTTTATGAAGGAGCTTAAACAGCAGAGGCCTCCCAAAATTGGAATTGCCATGAAATAGTTTATGATCACACATTTCATAACTAAAGAACATTTTAAACGTAAACTTTCTTTTCGTTGAGCATAATATCAAATCCCAAAGTGCCCAAATAAGAAATGTACAGTTGGGTGAATTTTCACAAAGGAAATATTGCTTGTGTAACCATCACCCAGGTCAAGGGAAAACCAGAAAGCGTAACAGCACCCCAAAGGCTCCTTCAGAGTCCTTTTCAGGGGGTGTGCACTCACACTTAGACCCTGATTTCTATCACCTAAGGGGATTTTTTTCCTGCACGTGAAACACGTGTGCACACACACACTCAGAGATGGAACAATACCATATCTCATTGTGGTTGGTTTTCTCCACTCGGCATTATCTTTCAAAGATTTATCTTTGCCATTCGATATGACAATATTGAGCTCTTTTTCACTGTTTTGTATTACATTATGTGAATAGACTACATTTGTTTATCCATTTTACCAAGGATGAATGTTGGCTTGTTTCCAGCTTTGTTACAAATGGTGCTACTGTGAAAATTCTTATACATAGCTTTGGTAAGCAAATGCTCTTATAGTTCTCAGTTATTACCTAGGAGTGGAATTTCTGGGCAATAAAGTATCCATTTGTTCAGTTTTTATAGATATTGCCAACCAGTTTTACAAAATGGTTGTAACAATTTACACTTCTACCAGCATAGTATGAGCATTAAGGTGACAAATCCTCACAGCCCTTTGTATTGTCAGTAATTTGCATTTTAGCCTTTGGGGCTGTGGGGGAATTCATTGGGATCTCACTGTGGTTTAAATTTGCATTTGAATAAAGAGGTTGAACACTTTTTCAGATACATACAAACCTTTTAGATATAATCTTTTGCAAAGTGCTTGTTCAATCTCTTACTCATTTTTCTATTGAATTATCTTTCTTTTCTTATCAATTTAAAGGATTAACTTATTCTGGATATGGGTCCCTTGTCAGAAAATCATCTTCTCCCACCTGTGGCTTGCACAATTACTCTATTAATGGTGTGTTTTGATGAATAGAAATTCTTAATTATATCCTACATGCATTGGTCTTTTAAAATATTTTACG
>NW_016815304.1:309670-334969 GCF_001698545.2 Rhinopithecus bieti
TACATTTTCTTTTAACTACATTTGCCTACAACATGGCATTAAGCCATTGTCCAATGTTACTTTTAGAATGTATAGCAATATTCCTTTTCACTTAGATATAAAACTATCTGGAATAAATTTTATGTATGCAATGAAGAAGGAATCAATATTAATATTCTCAAAAGATGAATATACAATTGATATAGAATCATTCATTTATGTATTGCATTGATCATTAGCTTATGTGTGTTAGTGGAAATTTTGTTCTATTCCATTCCTCTATTTGCGTATTTTTGCATCAATTGTCACACTGTCTTAATTGTGAAACTTTATATGAAACTTGATGAGATGGAAGAGTTTCCTGACCCCCTCATGGCACTTGTGAGTGGGAGTGGGCGGGGGAGGTAATGGCTCATTTTGCTCAAACCCCTTGCAAGAGCGGGAGCATGCAGGTGAGTGGGTGTAGGAGCCAGGGTGAGTGCCTTTAGGCACAGGCAGGAACTAATCTTATGCCAGCCATGGCACCATCTAGCAGTTGCCTACAGCCTCTGGAGTCCCAGAGGGTGTGTGTTACGAACAATGCCCTTTAGTAGTTGCCTTCCATGAATGGCTAAGTGTTAACCAGCTCAGTGGAGAGTCAGAGTAACATACTCTGCCCTCTTGGTACCCAGATTCTTGTACAGCATCCAGGAAGAATCAGGTCACACAGACTTGAAAGATGGTGAATGCGGAGGTTTTATTGTGATGAAAGTGGCTCTCAGTGGGATGGGGAGCTGGAAAGGGGATGGAGAGGGAAGAAAATCTTCTCCTGGAGTTTGGCTGTTCGTGGCTGAACTCCTATTTGTCCAGGTGCCTCTTTGATGTTCAGATGTTTCTTCTCTTCTCTCCTTCTCTGCTGTGCCACTCTGCTCCTCTGTCAGTGGAGTTCGGGGTTTTATAGGTACAGGATGGGGATGTGGTGGGCCAGGGTGGTTTTGTGAAAGCAGCACTTGGGTGGGAAAATGGGGATAAATGTTCTCATTTAGAGCTGTGGTTTCCAGGCTTGAGGGTGAGACCTTTGCCTGGGAGCCTCCATTTTCTACCCAGTATTTCCCTGCCTTCTGTCCATATCATTTATATCTGATCATAGAAACCCTCCATGTTTGTTCTACTTCAAGACCATCTTGGCTATTATTGGTCATTTGCACTGACTTACAAAATGAAAATGAAAGAAGCAGCACCCAATCCAGTTTGGAGTTCACCTCATATTTTTTCTTTTCTCTGAGAGTTTTGTCCCCAAATTTAAATTTTCTTGGTAGATTGTCTATGTATACACACACACACACACACACACACACACACACAAACACCCCCTGTATCCATTCATACACAGCCAAGGAACGTGCTTCCTGGCCCATGTAACTTTTGTAATCTCCTTACACATTAACTCTTGACCATGTAACTAACGCAGGCTCAGGCAGCATCAGCCAGCAATGTCCACTCTGAGGCTTGGTCTCCAGGAATACTCACCTTTGGGATGCTCCTTCCCAGAACCTAGATGCCAGGCTGTGAGATGGTTACCATAGCCCCTGGAGAGGCTCTGTGGCAGACCTGACTGCCAGCTCTGGCTGAGGTCCCACCCAACAGCCAGCACTGACTTGCCAGGTGCATGAGGAAGCCATCCTGAAAACGGACCCTTCAGCCATCTTGGAGATCCCTCAGCTCTAGCCTTGTGGAGGGAGATGACCCACCCCTTCCTAGCCATACCCAAATTGCAGAATCACAAGAAAATGATTATCTTTTTTTCTGGGGCATCAATATTTGGAGTAGTTGGTTATGCAGTCAGGTATAGTTAAAATAGAAGTGGGTATCAGAAATGAGTGACTGACATTACAAAAATCAACATCTTGGCAACTTTAGGACTAGATGGTGGGAGGCTCAAAAGAAAATAAAGAAATTGCAATTGGAGGTTGGACAAAAGGGTATTAATTTATGTATTAGCATAGAACATAATGAAACTTTCATATATGTAATATGAAAGAAAGAACATTATCGCATAATCTTGTAGCTCTCATCTGGAGATTTCCAGGCAGAATATGGAAAACACCAAATGGCTTTGTAAAATCTGCCTATGATAAAGTACAGGAAGAGTGAGGTGATAGAAAGAAGAAAATGATCAATTTTCAAACAGAATTTGTAGAACGTACAGGAGCCAGAAATTATTGGGTTTAAAAATAAAATTCTTTCTCCCACTCTCTCCTAGTAAAAGATTTGCAATATAAGAAACGGCCTGTAGGTGAACATCCACTCCAAGGAGCTGTTGATAAAGCATAGCTTCAAGGTTAAGATCAATTCCAGTGTACAACCATTAGATCTTTTGTTATGACCACAGAAACTTAGGGTGGAGCCTTTTAAACTTAGCTAGGCAAACAGACCCTAAGAATCTTAAGAATACAGCTCGTAAAACTTCTCAACTAGATCAAAGTGCTTCTAAGACTCTTTGTGACCTTTTCCCGTAGTATGTAGGCTGAGTACAAGGCTGGGAGAGAAATGAAGGCATTTTTTAGGAGGGGGCTTTTGTCTAATGAAGTGAACCCCAATTAGAGTCATAGAAAACCCACCGAGATTTTAAGAAATTTGTATTGATGGAAAAGGGAAAAGAAACAGGGAAATTTAAAATATGAAAAGATACCTCGGAGCCTTCAATGTTTTATATGCAAGAAGCAGGTTGAGAAAGCTACTCAGCTATAAACCTGAACCATTACTCATGCAAAATCTGTAAGAACTCAGAGGATAGAGTCAATAACCCAGAGCCTTGGAGAACCACTTTCAAGCACAGAACTTGGCTCTAAGCAAGGATCTAGTGTCTCTAGAGAGCTGCTGTGGATGACAGACCACCATGTGCCTTTCATTTTCCCATTTGGTTGTTTTCCTCTCTTTGCTTCACTATGATAGTGGATGTGTTGGGGGAGCTGCAGATAACTTTTGTCTTTAGTTTGCAGTACTTCTGAATGAGAGCAGGTGTACCTCAGGAAACTTACGAGCATCTGAACCTGATTGAGATGATGATACCCTAGATTTCAAGCCTGAACATGATGCCATTATGAGATGAGATTTTTGAGGGCTTCTGGCCTAAAAGTGATGGTTATCTTTGTAGGTGGGAAAGAGCTGAATCACTGGGAACCAGAAGAGGGACTGTGGCCAACTATTACTTTGGCTGCAATGTGCCACACCTTCTGGTATTCATACCCTTGTGTGGTCTCCTCCAACACTGAGGGCAAATGTGATCATTTGACTAGATTTGGTCAATGTGACATTTGTCTTGCAAGTGGAGGTTTCGTAAGGACATGTGCTTTGGGGTATGTTCTGTTGAAATGATTGTTTTTGGAACGCTCCCTTTCAGAACCCAGGCATGATATTGTGGAAAGCCCAACAGCCACATGGAAAGGTGTTATCAAACACAATGTCCTGACAGACAACCCCAGCTAAGCTCCCAGCTGGAAGCCAATAGCAATTCGCTATCCATGAGACAAAGCCATCTTGAAGTGTGTCTTCCAGCCCCAGTTGATTCACTCCAGCAGATGCCATGGAGCAGGGACCATGTATGACTCTCCTCTTGCTGCCATAATGAATTGCCACACATCGAGCAACTTAAAACCCATTTATTATCTCACAGTTCGCCTGGGTCAGAAGTTGAGGTACAGCATGGCTCAGCTAGATTTCTGCCTAGAATCTCAAAAGGTTACAAATCAAGAATTGATTGTGTTCCTTGCTGAGGGCTCTAAGAAAGATCCACTTGCCCAGACATATAGACATGTCATTGGCAGAATTCGGTTCCCTCTCCCATGGCCTGCTCCATCTTTAAGCTAGCAACAAGATGGGCTTTGAACCTTTCACACCACCCCTTCTGCTGTTAAGAGCTCCTGTACCTACGCTGGGCTCACTCAAATCCAGGGTAATCTCCCTAGCCCGATGTCATATTTCATAACAGAATCACTGAACTTATATTGCACCAAATGCTCAGATTCTGGGATCAGAAGGGGGCATTTTGGTGGTATTATTCTGCCTACCACAGGTGAATTTCCCCCCTTCAGCTCTGCCCCAATTTCAGAATCTCAAGAAAATAAGTTATTTTGGTTAGATTAAACCTCTAAATTTTGGGGTGGTTCATTATACACTCATGGAGTGTGTCTAGATATGTGTCTGTATGCATGTGTGTGTGTAAAATACATATATTGGGGTAGTTTATGACATGTCAATAGAATTGTAATGCATAATGAAATGTCATATACATATATATATTTCATAGATCATATATAATTGGTAGATAATTTATCTAGCTCTTACAGCGATTCCTGGAAGAAGTATTTGCCTAACAGTTTTTTGGTTCTGTCGTAATCAGAGGTGAAAATATAATTGAGGAGCAATTTCCCATCGTGAAAGGCATAGATGAACAATGTGGTTGAGGCATTGTGAGTAATTTGACACCATGCCCCACTAATCTAGTCCATTGAGCTAGGCAGGTTTGGCTAGATAATACAGCACTGCATTACTGTGATGATGCTTTTGCTGATAAAACAAGGATTGCAATTGTTCTCAGGTGCTTATGGGGTTGATGGATAAAAATCCTTGAATTCATTAGATTAAAAATTGTGTAAATGTATGTTACATACTTTGTTTCTTATTTCCTATAGTGGAAGGTGTACCTAAGACAACAAATGCAGATGATATTGCACATAAATTGTAGTTTTTAGGTCATTGTACTCTTTTCAGATTGACATGTCTACTTTCTAGAAGTATTGTCAGGAACAAAGCAGGTCATATATGTTCCAGTTAAATGATCTTTTCTGCACCCTCTGTAATGTTCCCAGTACAACATAGTGAGGATTCTTTGATGTACCTCAAATTATTCAGAAATGTGTCACAAATCATTTAAGACTAATACCTGCTAAAATGCTGATGTTTGCAAATGAGACACTTTATAAATAGAATAATTCAAGGTTATCTCTATCAAATTCTTCTTGATTGCATTTTGATATCTTCTTAAGATTATGTGCTATCTCTGGTCCAACCTCATGCACTCTCTGCCTTTTCCACCAGGCCCTAAACTCATGGGTGCTGACCAGAATAGGTCGTTTCAATAGAGTGCATGCCCTCTGCTTCCAGGATAGATTGAGTTATTAGGGAGCCCTAGCAAGAGATGAGAGGGAGGGTAGGTGGTCAAATCAGGGAGGTCAAATCAGGGTGCTCGCTCTTCACTCTCTCCCTGCAGGATCTCTGCAGGTTGGCTGCGTTCCTTGACTAACAATCACAACTTCCCTTCTCTGTGTTGCAATAACTGCACCTCCACCAGCCTGTGCTGCTTGCGGCTTGCGGTGCCACGACAAACCACTGCCAGTAGCTCCAGGATATGGACTTTCCCTCGTGGACTCTTGACATCCTGCCCACAGGGTGAAATAGTTTCTTTTATAAAGTGTTCTGATGTAAAATCTTCGTAAATATATGTACGTCATCCCTTTTCTACCAGGACATTAATTCATAAAAGATAGGACTATTTCTCTTCCAGCTTATTTTATTTAAAAATCTGAGTTAACTCATGGAAGTGCCAATTAAAGTGGGAAAAACCCTCTTATAAAACCATCAGATCTCATAAGAACTCACTCACTATCATGAGAACAGCATGGGGGAACTGCTCCCATGATTAAATTACCTCCCACCAGGTTCCTCCCATGACACATGGGTATTATGGGAACTACAACTCAAGATGAGATTTGGGTGGGGACACAGTCAAACCAGATCACTGTTATCTATGAGCATGGGGAGGCCACTGAAGAGCCTGTGTGTATTTTTGTGTGTATGTGCATGTATTCACATGCATTTTTAGACACGTGTGTATATTTGCATGCATTTGTATATGTGTGCATTTGTGTATGTTGTGTACTTGTGTGTGTGTTTGAGTGTGTGTATATGGGTGTATTTGTATATATGTATTTTATGTGTTTGTATGTATGTGTATATCTTTATGTGTACATTTATTTATATGTATGTATACATGTGTGTATTTATTTGTGTATATATTTATATGTGTGTGTGTGTGTGTGTGGCCAGACACAAAGATTCCTCTGCTTACAGCATGGGTGAAAAGAAGAAAATCATGTAAGGAGTTAGGAAAAAGCTTAGTAGATGGTCAGAACATCATGTGCAAAGGCTCTGAGATCAGCAGAACTTTGCCCTTTTCTTTGAGCATCTGAAAGAAGACCAATGTGTTGGAACATCATGATTGAGGCAAAGAGTTTTGAAATGAGGTTAGGATTATGCATGGGCCAGACCATGCTGACATCAAGGGCCATGAGAAGAAGCCCTTCCATTTACCCACTGGGTGAGGGTGTCCTGGGAGGCACTGATGCCTTCTCATGTCCATCGCTTACTGGCTGTGTGACCATGGACAAGTCCCTGGTCCTCTCAGAGCCTCAGTATCCTTATCTGTCAAATTGACCAAACACAGTCACCATTGCAAGACTGCCCAGGAAGAGTAAATGAGGTGCATCACATGTAACTTGCTTGGTGCCACTATTGTGATTTGATATGAGGCAAATGTCCATACTTCAGTTTTCCCATCAACAAAATGTTGATGTTGACCTGAGTCAGTGACTATGGAACTGTGCATGTATCAAAATTATCCAGGGCGTGATATAAATACAGAGCCCCATCTCCCACCCCCAGGTGAAAGCTAAGTCCACTGACCTGGAATTCACAGGGGCAGAGCCTGGGAGCTTGCATTTTCAAAGAAGCACACTGAAATGACGGATGTTTGGAAGTTATTGTACCAGACACCCTCAGAAGGCCCCTTAGACACCAAACATTCCGTAAGTCAACGCTCCTAACTCTGGCTCTATAGATTGCTTTGTGTGTGACCCTCTGGAGGTCACCTCTGCTGCCAATTTATCCACTCCAGGCCTCCAGCACTGGGTGCCTTTTCTCCCTGTCTCTGTTTCATAATCCAGTTATCACAGCAACCAGATGTGACAGGCTCCCTCTCAAACCCATTTAAACATCTCCAAGGGCACCATTTAGGACCCAAGCCTTTTATCATGTGCCAGGCCCCAGCCCTAGAAGCCTGGAAGAACTCCTTATGCTAATTAGCAATGAAATGTCCTTCTGCCAGAAGAATCTGATTATCGGGTCCTGAGGCAGCTGTGGACTGTCACAGTCCCATCCACCTGGGGAGAGCATATCATGGGGTTCCGCCTCCCGGAACAGGATGCCCACTTCCTACAAAAGCCCCATTTCCAAACATTTTGTGTGTCTGTACTTCTCTCTGTATTTTTGAAAATGTGGTGGATGTAAGCTCATCTTTCCACAGGAACATAAGTGCCATTTGCAAACGAATTTACCGCAGTCTCCAGAGCTCACAGGCTGCTTCAAGTGTGTTGGTGCATCCCAGACCCACGGTGCCTCTTCTGGGGCACATGAGCCAGGCCACACCCTGTCACTCACCATGCGTAGCTTACTGTGCTTCCTTCCAGATCGATTCCTATAGCGTGCTTTTCTCTCTAGATATGTGAGATGATACCATGCATGTTGTTCCTCATTTGAACCAATGGATTAATACAGAAACAGAGCCCAGAGTTTGAGATGGAAGATCTGAGCTCATATTCTAGCTCTACTTACTATGGTGACTTGGAAACTGGAAATATTACTCGCTGAGATTACATACCCTCACGGACAACCTGGGGGAATTTGACAATATACCAGAGAGTGCCTTCCCTTAAAAGTAAGCTTAGTGTATGGGAAAGCTCTGTGTCCCAGTGCAACATATAGCAGCTGCTGTAATGATGCTGGTGGGATAATGGTAGCTGACAATTTGTTGAGTACATACTATATCCCCAACATTGTGCTACTGGCTGGAAATGCATTGATGTCATTGCAAAATAACTCTAGAAGGTAAGTAAAAACTCGTTTTGTTGGAAAACCTAAGTAGAAACAGTATGACCCTATTTACAGTTTTCATTCACTTTGTTCTTATGAATATTCATGCCTCCCTGTAAAAACAGTAATGATTTTAATTACAGAGCACTCCCTGTGACCCTTTAAGAGCGTTTCACAATATTAGAAACATGCATTGTATTATATTAAACTTCTAGAATTTGAAAATATTCCAAATTCTGAAACATTTCTGGGCATATCGTTTTGGATAAGGGACTTTGGACTGCATATATTATACTCCTTTTAAAGATGATAAACCTGAGACTAAGAACGGTTTAAGTATTTTCCCAAGATCAGTAGTTAAGTATGTGGGCTGGGATTTGAACCAAAACTTTCTGATACCATAGACCATTCTGTTTCTACCAGAATATGCAGGCTAAAACTGACCTTAAAAGATGAAGGAAAGCTTGAACAAAGTGACCCCTAAATATTCTTTTTAAGGCTGAGACCTATGGATCTCAAGCTAAAGCAGCCCCTATTTATAATATATTTTTCTATTGTAGTCATGCTTCATATTTTATTAAACAAACTTATCGCTCTATTTGGAATCCAGGAACATGAAATCTTTCCGTTTTTAAAATATGCTTTGAGTGAGGTATCTGTCAGGGTCAGCATTGTATCCAGGAAACAGAATTACATTTAGATGGTTCATCTGAAAAGTCTACAAGAAAGGAAATAGAGGTGGGAACTGAACAATGAGATCACTTGGACTCGGGAAGGGGAACATCACACACTGGGGCCTATCATGGGGAGGGGGGAGGAGGGAGGGATTGCACTGGGGAGTTATACATGATATAAATGATGAATTGATGGGTGCTGACGAGTTGATGGGTGCAGCACACCAACATGGCATAAGTATACATATGTAACAAACCTGCACGTTATGCACATGTACCCTAGAACTTAAAGTATAATAAAAAAAAAAAAGAAAGAAAGAAAGGAAATAGATACAGAGGTAAGGGAAGTGTGAAGAGACACAGGAACTTGCAATCCTAGGATGTAGGTACCACCCCAGCTGTGAAGGGGCAGGGGGAGAACATAGAATAATTGTATCCCAGAAAGAGCTGAAGCTGCACAGGAGAGGCCCCCAAGAAGGAGCTATAGGGAGACAGTGACAGCATCTGCCCAGCTGTGCCACCAAAGTAGGGAATAAACAGCCCCAAACACCCCATCTGTCTTTGATTCTGTCTTCTGATCTCCCACCAGTGCTACCCAATGCCAAATCCAAACAAAAGTGAGAGGGTAAAGAACCTAGAAGATTTCGTTCATTAGAGTTTAGCCTCACCAAGCATAGAGCATGATAGCAAAATGCAGACTGTGGATCTGCGGGCACAGTAGATAGAGAATAACCAGTTCAAGTGAGGCCAGGGGTTGCTCCTGAGTTGTGAGAGGGTACTGAATGTTGGTTGGAGTTGGGAGCTCTGTCCCTAGGATGCCTCATGTATGTCAGCTCAGACTGCCATAACAGAATACCATATACTGGGTGGCTTAAATAACAGAAATTTCTTCTCTCACATTTCTGGAGGCTGCAAATCCAAGATCAAGATGCCAGCGTAGTCAGGTTCTGTTGAGGGCCATCTTTCTGACTATCAGGCAACTGCCTTCTCACTCTGTCCTCACGTAGCAGAGGGAGACATAACTCTGGTCTCTCTCTTTCCCTTCTTATAAAGACACTAACCTCATCATGAAGGTCCCAACTGCATGACCTCATCTAAACCTAATTACCTTCTAAAGGCCCTACTTCCAAATACCATCATATTAAAAGTTGTTAGGACCTCATTATTTAAATTTGGTGGGTACACAATTCAGTTCATAGCACCTTGATTGAACTTGAAATTTCCCATGGCAGTCACCAATTCAGTCATTTATTTGGAAACAATTTTGGGGCATTTGCAATTCCTTTAATCCTCCTTTTTTATCTCTTGCTACTACACTCACAATGGGTGCCACATATTTAACATAATTCAATCATAAATCATTTTATAAATGACGCAACTGAGGCATATAACACTAACTGGCTAAAGTTTGGGGCCAGACGTGGTGGCTCACGCCTGTAGTCCCAGCACTTCGTGAGGCCGAGGCAGGTGGATCACCTGAGGTTAGGAGTTCGAGACCAGCCTGGCCAACATGATAAGACCCCATCTCTACTAAAAATACAAAAATTAGCCAGGTGTAGTGGTGTGTGCCTGTAGCCCCAGCTACTCAGGAGCTGAGGCAGGAGAATTGCTTGAAGCCAGGAAGTGGAGGCTGCAGTGAGCTGAGATTGCACCACTGCACTACAACCCAAGCAACAATGCAGTGGCGAGTCTCTGTCTCAAAAATAAATAAATAAAAGATTGGGAAAATTTCATGGGCCAATGCCGTTCTTGTAAAAGTATATTTTACTTATTCAAGAGAAATATTTATGAGCTTTCTGAGGGAGAATTCAAACCACAAAAAAAGATTCCTAATTTAAGCCTTCCAAAGAAGGAGCCTTCTGTAAATCCCAGAGTCCCTTGATTGAAGAGCGCCTGATGGGTCTGAGACTCTAAGTTGGAGAGTGATGCTGAAACAGAGTTGCAACCTTCTGGATCATGGTGGATTTGAAGATGGGAGTGGGGCAAGAACCTGGAAAGAAACGGGGAGCTCATAAGATTCGTGTCCGTGGGTAGCAGGTGGAATGGGAAACAAGGGAACAGTAAAGACAACAAATCAGCCTATCAGACACCTGGGTGAGAAGGAAGCCTGGGCAGTTTGTTTTTTTTTTTTTTTTTTTTTTTTTTTTTTTTTAACTGTTTGCTCTCTATGGGAGTGAAATGTGAACCCTCCTCCACCAAGAACACGGCCTCAGTGCAGATGGGTTATTTCAGGGAACCCTAAGAGAATGAGTTCTGCTTCCAAGTTAGCAGGGAATAAAAACTAGTTTATCACACATCAAAAAGAGAGCAAAAGGACACCTGCGTAGCCTCTATGTTATGGAAGAATAACTGTGTGTTGTCTAAGGCTACATTACTTGTGAATGATAGAGCTTAAACTTGAATTCGTATTTGTCTGACTTCAGTGACGGAATTATTAACACTTCTATAATGTTTCTAAAGTGATTGACATTGTGATCATTGCCCTAGAGGGTAAAATAGGTACATTACAAACAAATGCCTTTCTCAAAGACTTATACGGTAGCTGTCCCTTTTCTACTTGAACACCAAAGATGACAGAAAACTCGCTGCCTCCCAA
The DNA here is from genome assembly GCF_001698545.2 of Rhinopithecus bieti. NCBI lineage: Eukaryota > Metazoa > Chordata > Mammalia > Primates > Cercopithecidae > Rhinopithecus > Rhinopithecus bieti. The sequence goes on from NW_016815304.1 coordinate 320,828, forward strand.
GGCAGTTAAAATTTTGATATCCCTTGCGGTAGAAATTATTCTATGAAATAAAAAGAAATATCACTTTTAATGCTAGAATCTCTTCATCTAAATTCAAAGTTTTGAGATAGCATCCAAGAAGTATTTCCTCCACATTATCTAAATGTCTTTTCAATTCTGAGAGGGAGAAGTCACCGCTGTAATGACCCTTTTCTCCTTAAGGCTAAGCACCCACAATGTTGTGAATGAATATTTATATGACAACCCGTGATTCTAGCTTCCTTCTCCAAAGGTTGCCTAGTCCAGTTAAAGACCAGCTTTAAAAATGGGTAAGCATATTTGAAATGAGCAGAACTTTTTTTTTAACTAACTTATATGCACAGGATATTAATCAGCAACAGTTTGCCTTCTATTGAGCCAAGGACATGTTGGGAGAGGCCTGAGAAAGAATTTGAGATGGCAGCTTATAGAGCAATGGAGTGAAAACCACCATCTGGCAAGTAGAGAAGATTGCATCTGAGAGGAGGCTGGAGAAAGCACTCTTTCTGCACAGAGGAGCAAAAGGTTTGGTTCCCAGTCAGGAGGGAAGGCAAATTAGGTAGGAAAGTCTGTCTCTAGTAAGGATACCAGGTACCCTGTGGAAAAATGGCAGCACCCAGCACATGGTTGGGATGTCCTGGGGACATTGTGGACATTGGTTGGTCTGTCAGGCTGGGGGAGAATGACAACAGGCATCATCACCACCTTTCTCATTTCCTGGCTGTGGTTCCTCCACTGCCAAAGTCCAAGTCATCCTGAATCACTGTCAAAGCCTTGTCAGGTCCCCTGCCAAGGAACATAAGGAAAGTCTATGGTCAACAACTAAGTGGCAGACAGAAGAGAAAGCAGTGACAGCAGTGGCTGTGGAAAATCCAGTGACAAATTTGTATGGGATTCAGTAAAAGAGCCAGCAGGTGCAACCTGGGGCTCTGGGACTGACTGCAAATGGGTCAATGCTCTACACAGGGAAGAAGCAGCTTGGGGTAATTGAAATGTCAGCCGTTAAGGACAGTGGTGCTGATGGTGGTGATTTAATTACAGAATGGAGTGAAAGTTCTAGATTTTTAAATATTTTTAGAAATGTGCATGTTTATTAATTTCCACTGTGAACACAGAAAACAAACTACACTAGTGAAGGTGGGCACATTGTAGATAAAACCTCAGGCAGTGATTTGAATGAACTTGGCCATGTTGATTAATGTCCACTTCCAATGTGTCTCAACTCTTCTTTGATATCATTAAAATTTTTTCTGTGATATAAGCAATGACAGAAAGAAAAAACCAGTGTTGCCTTTGAAAATGCACTATTTGAAAACAAATAAAATGTAAAATGAATGGAAACAAAAAATATAAAATAAATTTATTTTATTTATAAAAATAAATATTCTATCTCCTGCCGTCTGCTGGGGTCTCTGCCCTTCTTTATCCTTTAGTGACTGATTTTGAAGGAGGTGCTATGTTATTGTGTGGTTTGTTTTCTGGTGTCATTTTCTTTTTTGAGATCTGTCTGAAAAGTTTTTTTTGAATTAAGCAATAGAATGAAACCCAGGTTTGGCCTTGAATGCACTAATTTGAAAACAAATAAAAATGTAAATGAATCGTGAAGACCAAAAATATAAAAATAAGATTTATTTTATAAAGACAAAAAAAATATTCTATTCTCCCTGGAGAGGCCTCAGTCACTTTTGTGAAAGTTATCATTTTTCCCAAATTAATTTATAACTTAAACACAGCTCTAACTCAATCTTAATGTGATGTTGTATTATTTGGCAAAGTGGCTCTTAAGGATATCCAAAAAAAATAAACATAGGAAAATATCCAAGGCATTTTCCTTTAAAAAGACCACTGATAAAAGGCTTATTCTGTTCTATGGTACATTTACTGTAAACCTCAAACAACTTAGGTCCTATGGTGCCAATATAGGAAGTATAAAATGTTGTAGAAAAATGACAATCAATTATTTAAACTTTAATATATGGAAAGAGAGTGGTTCACATTTGAAACAAAAATAATTATTTGTTAAACCATATTTTGAAATTTAGTTCAGTGAAAAATGAGATAAACACTCATTTAATATGGCATGAAAATTAATTGCAGAGAAAATAAAGCTTTGACTCTGAAGGGTATAGTAGTATTAAAAAATATAGACCTATATAAAAGAGGGTTGAGTAAAATTTATAAGAATAAAATGGATGTCTAAAAATTACAAATAAAAAAGATAGATAGATTTACTAAATAAAATATTATTCATAAATATCTGTGTGCCCTAAGTGGTAATAAATAATCACAGAGGTAGAACATGCATCAGAAAAGTTGTAAACAAGAAAATGTCTGTTTTATATGCATAGTAATGGACGATGATGTATTAAGATATTGAATGATAGTGCAGGACTGATAGAAAAATGGTCCTTCTGGTGTCTTAATTGATAGGTCAGGAAATAGACACATGGTAGATAAAATGTGCATTGCAATTGCATGTTTTCATTCTCCATTGCGTTTCATTATGACAAGCTGATCTTAGAAAAACATCTTTAGTCAAACCAGAGATCAAAAGAGAATCACATAGTTACACAATGAAATACCTACCCCTAAGTCTAAAAGTTTAAAAAAAGCACAATTAATTTTTTAATTGTTCTTATCACCTGGAAAATCTAAGTCATAAAATATGTTTATTTTATATAATCAAATTTTGCATTTTTGTAACTATGGTTTGACTAGTTTGTCAGTAGTCGTGACACTCTATATGAAAATGTGTCTGTGTGTATGTGCAAATTTATTAGAATGATTATGAAAAAATATGTAAGCATTCTGGATCACTTTATATTCATGAACAGTCATGCCTTATTAACCAAAGATAGAGGTTTGTGTTTATGAATCTACTGGCAAAAATTTAATTTACTGGCATATTAATTTAATTCTTTCAGGTTAATGAGAAAATGAAAAAGAAAGACAATATGTAAGTGGTGTGTTTATGTCTGATCAAGTAAAACAAAACCAATATCATGGTGAGTTGTGACATCAAAGTGCATATGATTCTTTTTTTAAATATTAGAAGTTAGAAAAGTAGTGAGGAAATAAAACCGTGTGACAAAAAGAAGTAAAATGTTAAAATATAACCTCCCAATTAGAGGTCTTTGCCATGTTTATGTAATCTCCTTTTTTCTTTCCTTTTTTTCCCTTCCTTTCTTCCTTTTCTTTCCTTCCTTCCTTCTTTCCTTCCTTCCTTCCTTTTCCTTCCTTCCTTCCTTCCTTCTTTCCTGCCTTCCTGCCTTCCTGCCTTCCTGCCTTCCTGCCTTCCTGCCTTCCTGCCTTCCTTCCTGCCTGCCTTCTTGCTTTCCTTCCTCTTTTTGGAGACAGGGTCTCCCTCTGTCACTTAGGTTGGAGTACCCTGTGGTGTGATCACTGCTCACTGCAACCTTGACCTCCTGGGCTCAGGTGATCATCCCACCTCAGCCTCCAGGGTAGCTGGAACTACAGGTACAGGTACACACCACCACATCCAGTTAATTTTTTGTTATTTTCTTTTTTGTAAAGACGAGGTTCACCATGTCACTCAGGTTGGTCTTGAACTCCTGGGTTTGAACAATCTGCCTGCCTTGGTCTCCTGAAGTGCTGGGATTATAGGCATGAGCCACCATGCTCAGCCCATGTAATGCTTCAAGCAGGCATTTATTTTTTATTTCAGCAAAACAATTTTATGACTCACATTAATGTTTAAATTTTATTGGCTTTATGGTCTATTTCTATTATGTTTTATTTGATTTTATAATTGACTCCATCATTTATGCTTAATTTTCTTTACAAATGATAATACAGTTTAGAGCTTTCAACTTCTCTTCACCCTTTGAATACACCCCATTGGAATCAACTATGGGTTATACCACAAGATATTTCAAGATAATCCTTTGTGAACAAGGGTTAGTTTCTTAACTATTTTGTGTTCCAATTTCTTTATGTGTAAAAATGAGGATGTGAAGATGCTGATGTGAACAATACAGGCTGTGTTAAGAGTCCATGAGGTCATGAAGGCATCACACTTCCCAAGCTGACAAGTGAGGCAGAATTCAGTGGAAGACATAAGAATTGAAATTCTAGGTGTCCAATAAACACAATTTGAATCCAAATGCCTGATATAAGTCAACAAATGAACAAATAAACCTTAATTCGACCGGACTAGACTGTACCTTGGTTATCAGATTTGTTTATTCAGTTATATATATTAATAATTTATTGAATGTCTGTTATGCACCAGGACTACGCTAGATATAGATCAGTGAGACAGAGTTTGTCACCTCAAAGTGCTCCAAGACAAGTGAACAAATGGCTGTAACACAGTGTAGTAATTGCAATAAGAGGGTAGAAGAGACAGTTGTGTGAACCAAAGGAGGGGGTTGCATAGGTGGGATGTCAGGATGACCAGGAAGAATTCAGGGAGAGAATAGTACTCATGTTTGGTCTTGAAGGAGAAGTAGGAAGTATTCATTTCAGGAAAGAGATGTCCTAGGCAGATGGAACAGCCAGCGTGGAGACATGGGGTGGGTGTGAGGGTATAGTGTCTTCCGGAAGCCCCATGTAGTTCAGGATGGCTGGAGCATGGGATGTAAGAGGAGAAGGAAGAGATGAAGCTCAAGACGCGGGCAGGTGTGGCAGGCAGGTTAATGCCTCCTTCCCCAAAATAGATGTCCACATCATCACATCCTCATCTCCAGAACCTGTAATTATGTTGCTATATATGGCAACATATACAAAAAGGGATTTTGTAAACATGATTAAATTAAGGACCATATGGCTGGACCCAAAGTGACTACAAAGATTCTTATAAGTAAAAGAGGGAGGCAGATGAGATAGAGAGAGAGACAGAGAAAAAGAGAGAGAGAGACAGAGAAAGAGAGAGAAACTATACTGTGGATCAAGAGATGTTGTAATATTTATATATTACATAAATACAGCAATTTTTTCTGCTTGAAAAAAATTCAAGCCCACCAATTCTTCTCTAGAGCCTCCAGAAGGAAAGCAGCCCTGTGGATACCTTGAGTCCAGTAGGGCTTATGCCAAACTTCTAATCTCTAGAATTGCAAGATGTAAAACATTGTGTGGTTTTAAGCCACTAACTGTGGTAATTTCTTACAACAGCAACAGGAAACTACCTAACAGCAGGCAACAGGGTACATGTAAAGGCCTATTTGCTTTCTAAGGAACAGAAAAGTTTCTTCCTATGCCGTAGGAAGTGAAGGGGGCCAGCCCCTCCACACCTGTGGGTATTTCTCATCAGGTGGGACGAGAGACTGAGAAAAGAAATAAGACACAAAGTATAGAGAAAGGACAGTGGACCCAGGGGACCGGCGCTCAGCATACGGAGGACCTGCACCGGCACCGGTCTCTGAGTTCCCTCAGTATTTATTAATTACTGTTTTCACTATCTCAGCAAGGGGAATGTGGCAGGAGAGCAGGGTGACAGTGGGGAGAAGGTCAGCAAGAAAACACGTGAGCAAAGGAGTCTGTGTCACAAATAAGTCCAAGGGAAGGTACTATGTCTGGATGTGCACACAGGCCAGGTTTATGCTTCTCTTCACCCAAACATCTTAGTGTAGTAAAGAGTAACAGAGCAGCATTGCCACCAGTATATCTCGCCTCCAACCACGGGGCAGTTTTCTCCTATCTCAGAATAGAACGAGTGTACGATCGGGTTTTACACCGAGACATTCTGTTCCCAGGGGCATGTAGGAGACGAGGCCTTCCTCTATCTCAACTGCAAGAGGTCTTCCTCTTTTACTAATCCTCCTCAGCACAAACCTTTTACGAGTGTCAGGCTGGCGGATGGTCAGGTCTTTCCCTTCCCACGAGGCCGTATCTCAGGCTGTCTCAGTGGGGGAAACCTTGGACAATACCCAGGCTTTCTTGGGCAGAGGTCCCTGCGGCTTTCCGCCATGCATTGTGCCCCTGGTTAATCGAGACTGGAGAACAGTGATGACTTTTACCAAGCATACTTCCTGTAAACATTTTGTTAACAAGGCACATCCTGCACAGCCCTAGATCCCTTAAACCTTGATTCCATCCAACACATGTTTTTATGAGTACAGGGTTGGGGCTAAAGTTACAGATTAACAGCATCTCAAAGTAAAACAGTTGTTCAGGGTACAGATCAAAATGGAGTTTCTTATGTCTTCCTTTCTTACATAGACACAGTAACAGTCTGATCTCTCTTTCTTTTCCCTACATGGGAAAACATGATTCAGCAAAACAATTTTATGCATCTCATTAATGTTTAAATTTTATTGGCTTTATGGTCTATTTCTATTATAAATTTTATTCAATTTTATAATTGACTTAATAATTTATGCTTAATTTTCTTTACAAATGATAATACAGCTTAGAGCTTTCAACTTTTCTTCACCCTTTGAATACATCCCATTGGAATCAACTATGGGTTGATGGCAGTTTTGTCAAAAAGAAAAGGGAGATATGTTAATGTTGGACATCTCTGGAGATAAGCATTACAGCAGATGAGCATCTTTCTACTCAATGACTTACCATATGTATGATTTACTTGAGGAGTGGAGGGATCCTGACTTTTTTTCATAACAAAAATTTATTCTTATTTAGAGGAACAACGGCCACTCAGAAAGTCTTTATCTTACTTCATATTCTATAGTGGTTGAGAGTTTACAATAACTTAATTTTTACTCCACTGAAGCCCAAAAGGTGAGGACAAATTATCTGAAGATCCACAACATGTTTGACTCTTTGAATCAAAGTATCTTTACTCTTTTTTTTGTTTGTTTTGAGACAGGGTCTCGCTGGGTCATCCAGGCTAGAGCACAGTAGCATTATCACAACTCACTGCAGCCTCAAATCCCTGGGCTCGAGCAATCCTCCTGCCTCAGCCTCTTAAGTAGCTGGAGTTATAGGTGTGCACCACCACACCCGGCTATTTTTAAATATTTTGTAGAGATGTGAGTCTCGCCATGTTGCCTAGGCTTGTCTCAAACTCCTGGGCTCAAGCAATCCTCCTACCTCAGCCTCCCGAAGTGCTGAAATGACAGGCATGAGTCCCCACACCTGGTCACTATTTTCAACGGGATAAGTCTGGGGATAATGCTGATGACCAGTAGTGACACTATTTCTCAGTAATCACAGTTGCGCTCAGGATGATAACAAGAATAAGAGCTTCTTTAATCATTTATGTGTATGATGGTTACTTGGTTGAGCCTTTTTAGTTGGACACTGCCTTTTTTTTTTTTTTTTTTCTGGTTAGGGATAATCAACCAAAATAGAGAGGGAATCATAGAAGGAAGAGTGAGAGCAAGAAGACCAAGAGATGCACATTGCTGTGGCCCTGTGAGCTGGCAGGCCTTGATTCCTGCCGGACGTCTTGGAAAATGTGCGGAACACCTCCTAGAATTGTTCACCTGAAATGATGACCGGAGTATGTACCCACAGGCTCGGCAGCTATCATTGGAGGGTTTCCTCTTGAATGAATTGGTGCAGAGGACTGAGCTGTGCTTTCAGGTGGACCAAGAGAACTCCTACAACTTTAGCAATGGTCCAGAGGCAGAACTGAGGAAGACGTTCAGGTCACTTTTTCAGGTGAGAAGCTCAAGATGAGTCTTCACACAGATCTGTGTGCAGCTGTACCTAAAGCAAACGTCCACGAAGGGGTGGGATATTCTCTAGAGGTGTTATGTAGTAGCAGGTGGTGCTCCGCCCAGTTCTTAGACCTTCCTATTTCTGTGTGCACAAGCCCACCAGCTGCATTCTGTTTGTCTGTTTGTCTGTTTGTTTGGGTCCAGCTGCATTAGGGCTAGGGCCCAGCTGCATTCTGTTTGTCTATTTGACTGGGGCCAGCTGCATTCTCTTTGTCTGTTTGATTGGGGCCAGCTGCATTCGGGCTAGGGCCCAGCTACATTCTGTTTGTTTGTTTGTTTTATTGGGGCCAGCTACATTCTGTTTGTTTGTTTGTTTGTGATGTTTTCATTGTAGGTCTGAGGGGCTTTCACATCACTCTGCTGATATGAAAAACAAGCTAGGAACGCCTAGAAATTAATGCCACCAAATCCCCAGGAGTGCCTCTCTCCGATAATGACTGATGGAAGTTGACCTATAAAAGCACCAAGTTTGTTTGTTGTTTTTTTTTTGTTATCCATTTTGGAGGGTAAGAATGAGGCTTGTGGTCTACGTTGGAACTCAAAGTTGCACTCTGGACTGAAGCTCAGTGTTGTCCACAGCAGCGCCTTGGCTGATAACTCACACTTGATCGACTGCTTTCTCTTTTCTTTCTCATTTCCCCATCCCTCTACTTGGGTTGCATGAAATCATCTTCCAAATACATTATTTTTATTTGAATTCTTTTTTTAATTAAATTTTTTTATTTCAATAGCTTTTGGGGTACAAGTGGTTTTTGGTTACATGGATGAATTATGTAGTGGTGAATTCTGAGATTTTAGTGCAGCCATCACCCAAGCAGTATACATTGTATCTAAACTGTAGGGTTTTTATCCCACTCTCCCCTTCCACCCTGTCCCTTCTGAGCCTCTCAAGTCCATTATATCACTCTGTATGCTTCTGAGTACTCAGCTTAGCTCCCAATTATAAGTGAGAATTTTTCTTTGAATTCTTATCCCAATTCTTAAGTCAGGATATATTCACCACACATTTTGGGTGGAATTATTGTGAATGTAAAGATTAATTTGGGTGCTCTTGGTTGGCATCTTTAAAGTAATCTTTCAATCTGTGTTTCTTGGGATTACCTCCCAAATCAATGCTTTCATTTGAATTATTACAGCAGAATCAAAACATATTTGCTATGTATTTTGATTGGAATTATGTGAACCTGCAAATTCATATTTGAGTGCTCTTGGAATCTTTAAACTATAGATTTTTCAATTCTGTAATAGGATGTATTGCTTCATTTAGGTAAATAGCCTTCTGGTATTTATTTATAGGTATGGTCTTTGGTGAACAGCCTCCAGGAAGATCCCCTGTGATCCCTGTTTTCTGTCATACGCACCCTGGTGTAATCGCCCACCCCCTACCTCATTTTACCAGAGTAGTTCTCGTCCTTTGCTCTGAGCAGAACCATCTGTCACATGTGAGGATGCTCAGGCGAGCTATAGAGAGGCCCACTTGTCGACAGACTGAAGGTATCCAATCACTACCTGTGTGAGCCTTAGGTGACTGCAGGCCTGGCCTATATTTTGGCTGAGACATCATGAGAGATCCTGTGTCAGAACCACCCAGCTAAGCCATGCTCGAGTTCCTGACCCACAGAAACTATGGGGGTTATTTAAATATTTGTAGTTTTACGCTTCTAAGTTTTGTAGTAATTTGTTATACCATAATAGATAACAACTGCATGGTCAGATAACGTTTTGTATGATTTCAATCTGTTTTAAATTTGGTTAAACTAAATAAAAAAAAAAGAAAGAAAGATAAATTTGGTTAAACTTATAAAATGTGTTTTATGGGCCAGTTATGGTTGATCTTGGTGACTATCCCATGTGTACCTGGAAAGAGTGTGTATTCTGCTGCTGTCATGATGTTCTTTGATCAAGGTGGTTCTTAGTGTGGTTTGAGTCTTCTAGACCCTTACTGATTTTTTTGCCTACTTGTTTGATCATTCACAGATAGTGTTGATGTGTCTAACTACAATTGTGGATCTGTCTATTTATCCTTTTGGCTTTATTAGTTTTTACTTTATGTATTTTGAAGCTATGTTAATTAATAAAACACATTTAGTATTGTTATGTCTTTTTGATGTAATTATTATTTTTTAACTCTAGGAATATTTCTTGTTCTGAAGCCTACTTTAAAAATATTAATATAGCACCCTTCCCCCAGCTTTCTTATGACTTGCGTTTGCTTGGCATAAGATTTTCCGTTCTTTTACTCTGAATCATTTGTGTCTTTATATATCCAGCACATAGGTGGGTCTTACTTTTCACAAAATGTGACAATCTCTACTTTTTATTGAGGTATTTAGATTGCTTACACAAAATATAAGTTTTAATAGAATTATTAGCCATAGGATGGGCATGGGGGCTCATACCTCTAACCCCAGTGCTTTACGAAGCCAGGGCAGGAGAATTGCTTTATCTAGTTCAAAACCAGCATGGGCAATATAGTGAGATCCTATCTCTACAAAAAATAAATAACAAATAGCCAGGCTTGCTGGTGTACACCTGTAGTTCCAGCTCCTTGGGAAGCTGAGGTAGGAAAAGGTCAGGGCTACAGCGAGCTGTAATCATACCAGTGCACTCCAGCCTGGGCAGCAGAGTGAGACCCTGTCTCTAAAGAAAAAAAAAAGAATTATTAGCAGTACCTCTTTTTTTTGTTGAAACAGTCTCGCTCCGTTGCCCAGGCTAGAGTGCAGTGGTGTGATCTGGGCTCACTGCAAGCTCCGCCTCCAGAGTTCACGCCATTCTCCTGCCTCAGCCTCCCGAGTAGCTGGGGCTACAGGCGCCTGCCACCATGCCAGGCTAATTTTTTGTATTTTTAGTAGAGACGGGGTTTCACATTGTTAGTCATGATGGTCTCGATCTCCTGACCTCATGATCAGCCTGCCTCGGCCTTCCAAAGTGCTGGGATTACAGGCTTGAGCCACCACGCCCGGCCCAGCAGTACCTCTTTTTTTTAGTGGTTCATCTAGGCTTACAATGCATATATTTTTTATGAAGTCAACTTCAAATAATATCACTCTGTGCAGAGCGTAAGAATCTTAAGTACACGTCTATCTCTTCCCTCTCACCCTTTGTGCTACTGTCATATATTATTTTGTATCCACATTTGTAATGAACCTCAAAATTAACTGTTACTATTTTTGTTTTAGGCAATTATGTTTAAAATATTTTAAAATTAGAAAAAATGTCGTTTATATATTTGTGCTCCTTTTAAAATTTGTGTGCCACTCTTTATTTGGTTGGATCTCATATTCATCTGGTATTTTCTTCTGCTTTTAGAATTTCGTTTGTAATGTATTATGGTGAAGGTCTGTGGGTAATAAATATTCTTGACTTTTACTTGTCCAAAACAGCCTTTATTTTATTTTTATTTTAAAATTATTTTCAAGATTTTAAACTTGATAAAGCTTCCTGGGTTAACATTTGCTTTCCCCCTTTCAACACTCTAAGTATATCACTCCATGTCTTCTGACTTGCAGAATTTTGATTGAGAAGTTTGATGTCATTCTTTATTCTTCTTCTTCTGCATTTAATATTTCTTTTTTTTTTTTTTTTTTTTTTTTTTTTTTTTTTTTTTTTTTTTTTTTTTTTTTTTTTTGAGACGGAGTCTCGCACTGTCCTCCAGGCTGGAGTGCAGTGGCGCCATCTTGGCTTACTGCAAGCTCTGCCTCCCCGGATCATGCCATTCTCCTGCCTCAGCCTTCCCAGTAGCTGGGACTACAGGCGCCGCCACCATGCCTGGCTAATTTGTTGTATTTTTAGTAGAGACGGGGTTTCACTGTGTTAGCCAGGATGGTCTCGATCTCCTGACCTGGTGATCTGCCTACCTCAGCCTCCCAAAGTGCTGGGATTCCAGGCGTGAGCCACCGCGCCCGGCCCTAATATTTCTTTTTGCTTTGCCTCCGGTACTTCCTCTTAATCTTTGTTGTTTAGCAGCTTGATTGTGGTGTGTTTATGTGTGTCCCACTGTGCTTCTCTGAGAATCTGGATCTGTTTGTTATCTTTCAATAATTTTAGAAGATTCAGGTTCATTATCACTTAACACATTTATTCTGCCCTGTTTTCTTTTTTCTTTTCGTTCCTTGTCTCTCCGGCACACAAATTACACATATGGTAGATTGTTTGACATGGTTTCACAGCTAAATTTTTGTTATGTTCTTATTATTTTCTTACTCTTTTTCTATTTGTGTTTGTTTGGAAATGTCTGTTGTTATATCTTCAAGTTCACTGATTGTATCTGCTCTGTCTAGTTTGATTATAAACCTTTTCAGAAAAATCATTCATGTCTGATATGATGTTTTTCATTTCTGGCACTTTCATTTGACTATTAAATTCTCATGTCTTTATTTTCCCATTGTGTTCATGCATATTGTTTATCTTTACCACTAGACCCTAAAACATTATAATTGTAATTATTTTAAGGTTGCTGTTTGAGAGTTCCAACAGCTGGGCCATCTCTGGGTCTGCTTTTGTCGATTACTTTATCTCTTAACAGAAGTTTCTCAGCAACCTTACTCAACATATATGTATTTCTTGTCATTTTAGATTGTCTATCATTTGTTATGTGTAAAAGAACAGTATAAGACTGAAATAAATAATATTTCTGTTCAGAAATGGGTACACCTCTCCTTCAGTTAGGCATTTACATTAGTAGGTTGAATTAATTCTGTTACTAGTTAAGCTAGGTTTGATTTCTAATGTTGTTATAGTTATATCCAGGGTGTCACAGACTCCAAATTCCTTTCAAGGTTAAATGATGTAAGTTCTGTTGTTTTAGGGGTGAGGCCAAGTGTCCCAGAAGACTTTTTTCAGTGTGCCTGACTCACCCTCAGTTGGCAGAAGGCCCTTCATGCCACACTGTGTGGTGGGAGGTGTTTCCTTGCCCTTGCCCCTCCTCATGTGTTCTGCTAATATTGCTTCTTACCAGCGTAAGGGTCCTCCTGGGGTGTAGTTGTTTCTTGATTCTCCTGATCCAGTATCAGTCTTAGGCAGGGCCTCTGGATCTCAGCCTCAGGGCTTGACTTTCTATAATATATGGAATGAGCAAGTGTTCTTTCTCCCTTTCAGAACCAGTAGGCCTCTGCTTTGTATCCTTGTAGGATCCTGGACATGATCAGGTGTATTTGTTTATGATGGCTGCTATAACAAATTGCACAAACGTTGTGGCTCAAAACAACAGGAAGTTATTCTCTTACAGTTCTGGAGGCAAGAATTTTGAGATCAAGGTGTTGGTGGGGCCATGCTTCCTCCAGAGGCTCCAGGCAAAAATCTATTCTATGCCTCTTTCAAAGTCTGGGGTCTGCCTGCAATCCTTGGTTTTTGGCCACATCCCCCCAATCTCTGCTTTCACAGTCACATTGCCTGCCTATTGAACTTATGTATGTGTATTCAAATTTCCCTCTCTCTCCATCTTATGTGGTTGCATTTAGGACCTGCATGGATAATCCTGGATAAGTTCCCAATTATTTTAAGATTCTTAACTTAATCACATCTTCAAAGACCTTCTTTCCAAATAAGGTAACATGTGAAAATTCTAGGGATTAAGACTTGATGTATTTGGGGCATGTTACTCAGCAAATTATCGCATGTTTTCTTTCCCTTCCTTAGTGCCAGAGGGGGTTTGCCTCGTATCAATGATGAGTGGGGGACAGGTTTCTATTCCTCCCTTCTGTTCTCCTGAATATGGCCTTGAATTTTGGGACAGAAGGGCATCCCACCCCTCTTTTTGTAGCAAACAGCCTTGTCTCTACCCCAGCCCTGGCAGCTGCTGAGCTTTGTAATCGGGGCTTCAGGATATGGGAGGGTTTTGTGTAATCGGTGGCAGCTGATTAGAACTGTATAGGCTGTGTCAACAAAGGAAACCAAGTCTTGCCCTGACCCTCAGAATTTCCCTGCACACCCATTAGAGTTTCAAGGAAAAGAGCTGGTGAGAGGGTGTATAATCCCTTTATGTCTGGAACTCCCAGCACTTTTTACGGTCATGCTAATACACACGCGGCCATCAAGAATTCATTAAAATTTAGTTACTTTCTTTCTGATAATAGCTTTATATTAGCTACCACATCTGTTTAAGGAAAAAACACTTAGTGTGGCCTGTCTCTCTCTAGAAGACTCAGGCATCCTTTGAAATTGTTTATCTGGTAGCTTTGTGACTTCTGCTTTTTGACAAATTTAAAAATTAATAACTTTGTAGATTATCTGTTTCTTTTCTCATTATTAGGCTGACAGCGAGGCTATGTTGTGGCTTTCTATATCCTAAGAGGAGGGAAACTTATTTTCCTTCTATTTAGTAGTTCACTTTTTATTTTGATAATCTTTTGCAGATTTTATGTAGAGGGTTCTATATATTGATTCATTCATGACCATATACTTGATATTTTGGTGCCCTTTTAGGAAACTCACTTTTATTTTATTTATTTATTTATTTATTTATTTATTTATTTATTTT
>NW_016815304.1:339621-362813 GCF_001698545.2 Rhinopithecus bieti
GCACTCCCCAGTGAGATGACCCCAGTACCTCAGTTGAAAATGCAGAAATCACCGGTCTTCTGTGTCGCTCACGCTGAGAGTTGGAGACTGGAGCTGTTCCTATTCGGCCATCTTGCTCCGCCCCCCTCTTCAGGAAACTCACTTTTAAATTTCAGTTTTCTAGTATAGTGTGCTTATATATAACATTTAGCAGATTTTTATATTCATACTTACAATCTTAATCACTGCTTTGTAGGTAATTTTGAATTTTCTATTTATACAATCGCATTGTTTATAAATAATGACTATTTCATTTATTACTATTTTAATCTTAATTATGTATTTTTCATGACTTTTGGGTATGAAAAATTGAATGTAAGAGGGGATATTAAACATTCCTATCTCATTTCCCATCTCAGTCATAAAGCTTTTAAAATGTTATGTGCTATTAGGTATGATGTTGTGCATGATTTTGAATATCATTTCATTCTATTACTAATTTTCTATTTTTAAAAATTATAAGTAGGTATTTTGTCAATTGATTCTCCACCCTAATGGAATTTTACACATTTTCTTCTTTATTACATTAGTGTTGCAAAATGCATTAAACCCTACAGTAGTAGGGTAGTAGCACTGTGGAAAACAGTATGGAGGTTCCTCAAAAAAGTAAAAATACAATTACAGTATTACCCAGAATCCCATTTCTGGGTACATAACCAAAAGAATTGACATCAGGGTCTTAAAGAGAGACCTGCACTCCCATGCACATTGCATTATTCACAAAAGCCAAGATATGAAAATAACTCAAATCTCTATTGACAAACACTAATGGATAAATAAAGTGTTGTGTTATATGTGTATGTGTATATGTTAATATGTGTGTGTGTATGTGTGTGTGTGTGTAGGAATGTTATTTAGCCTTTAAATAGAAGGAAATCTTACTACTTAAGGATAAAGGAAGATCTTACCATTTGTGACAGGATGGATAGACCTGAAAGACATTATGCTAAGTGAAATAAGTCAGTCACAGAAAAACAAATACTGTGTAATTTCTATTATATAAGGTATCTAAAATTGTCAAACTTATAGAAGCAGAAAATAGACTGGTGGCTGACAGGGTTTGGGAGGAAGGATAAACGGGGAGTGTATAAAGTTACAGTTATATAAGATGAATATATTCTAGTCATCAGTTGTACAACCTAGTGCCTATAGTTAACATCATGGTGCTGTGCCCTTCAAACTTTGTTAAGAGGGTAGATCTCAAGTTAACTGTTCTTACTATAAGAAAGCAAAGAGACACCAGGGAAAATTTTGGAGATAATGGATATATTTATTACCTTGATTGTAGTGATGGTATCTTGGGCATATGCATATGTCCAAACTCATCAAATTGTATACATTAAATATGTACAGTTTTCTTGTATATCAATTACATCCCAATAAAGATGTAAAAATAAAGACAAGATGATTCAAATAAAATAAAATATGATTAATTCATAAAAGAGAAATAACAACTGAATTTTAAGGTATATAAAAAAGACCTATTTTTCAAGTATTATGTTGAAATTTAGGTGAATATTTTGATGTAGACATTTTCTAAATTAATTTTCACTAATTTTAGGAATGGTACTATTTTTTGAGACAGGTATCTCTCTTCTTGCATCTCCTCAAAATGCTTACTGAAAAGAAAAAATTGTGGTACTACAGAAAAGAATGGGGAATGAAGTAGTAGCCTTAATTATTTTCCAAGGGAACATGTTCTACCTGATGAGTCTAATCTTCCATGACAGGGTGATACTCTTTAAAGATGGGAAGATAGTGACAGGTGTAATATATCTTGACTGGAGCAAAGTTCTGGATTCTCTACTGCATGACACATGAGTTTCATATTAAAAATATATTGTGAATTACAAGTGCTAGGTACATACCTAGTCATGCTTTTTCTTGGATAATATTTTGTGTTTGAAAGTTGTTTTCTAAAATGATGGACTGAAATGTTGGAATGTCAGAAACCAGAAGTCATCTTCAGCTCCTCCTTCACTTTGGCTCACCTTACCCTTTGGCCCTCAAATGCAGTGAATTCTACTACCAAGGATGCTAGCTGAATTTCAGAGTGTGTAAACACTGCATGACACCAGGATTTTGAGCCTTGGTTATGGCCTGAGTGGTTGAGAGGCTATTATAGTATTCCTGGCAATAGACACTAGGCTTCCAAACTGCAAATGTTGCAGTGGGTGTGTAGATTAGTAGGTGATGAGGGGGATTATCTAGGCATCCTCCCACACTGTTACTCTGCAAATAAAAATGCACTGTATCTTCTAATCTGAATTCTCATACTTTTCAATATCCATGACTCTCCAAAATATACTATCCAAAGAGAGGAACCCAAATGCTCATTTTTTACATAAAGCTTTCTTTCTCTCAGTTAGAAAAATGTCTTCTACTGGAATTTTGAAAACCCATTATTTCTTATGATGATCTTAAACCATTGAAAGTACTTTGATTTTACATAGAACATTGGAGAATTTGAACATGTTAATAATATTGTTTTTGATTTTTTTATCAGGATCACTCTGGTAACTCATGAGAGTAGAAAATAAGATGCAAGGACTAAAGAAAAAAGAGTAGACAGGATCCCATTGTAATGACATATGGAGGAGATGGTGGGGCCTGTACCAGGTGAGCAGCAGTAGAGTAAGACGTGGTCAGATTCTGGATGTATTCTCAAGGTAGCACTAACAGAATTTGCTGTTTTATGGGACATGGTGTATCATGAAAATAACATAATTTAGAATGATCCCAATGTTATTGGTCTGAGTAACTAGAAAATTGGAGTTGGTGTTAACTGACATAGGGTAAACCTGGAAAGCTAATATTTAGGGTAGAGATGGGGAGTTCAGATTTAGACTTGTGATACTTGAGTAAACCAGATGTGCAACTGGAAGTTTTGAGTGGGTCATTATATACAGAAGGCTAGCATTAAGGAGAGAGGTCTGGTCTGGAAATAAAACGGTTTGGAGATAAAATTTGGGATTTGCCAGTGTTATGTAGTATGTGAAGCCTGGTGACAAGATAACACAGGGAGTGGGTATAGAGAAAGGAAGAGACCGTAAGACTGATAACTGGCGCACTCTGGTGTTTGGAAGTTGCAGAATGAGAATAATATAGAAAAGGGGGCTGAGAAATAGTTAAGAGAAAGGCAATGATGTGTGCTGCAGGAAGACAGTGGATGTGTAGCACCTCAAAGCTAAGTATAGAATATGTTCAAGGAGTAGAGAGGATTAACAGGTCAAGTACTCTTTTTTTTTTTTTTTTTTTTTTTGAGGACGGAGTCTTGCTTCTGTTCGCCCAAAGCTGGGGGGAGTGCAGGTGGCCGGATCTCAGCCTCACTGCAAGCTCCGCCTCCCGGGTTTACGCCATTCTCCTGCCTCAGCCCTCGCGAGTTTCTGGGATACAGGCGGGGGCCCGCCCCACCATCGGGGCCCAGCTAGTTTTTGCTATTTTTAGTAGGAGACCGCGGTTTCACTGCTGTTAGCCAGGGGATGGTCTCGATCTCCTGACCTCGTGATCCCGGCCCCGTCTCGGCCTCCCAAAGTGCTGCCGGAATTACAGGCTTGAGCCACCGTGCCCGGCCACAGGTCAAGTACTCTTAAAAGATAAAATAAAGTATGCATTAGGACATGATTATTAGTCATGCCAGTCCTTGATGATCTTGAAAGAAGAAGTTTGGTGGAAAGTGACAATGAAAACCTTATTGAATTGAGTTTAAAGAATGGGCATAGGGGAAATGGTGACAATGAGTGTACAGACACTTTTAAAGAGGATATTTTCAATGTATGGGAACAGAAAATGGGGTGGTCACTGAGAAGGAATAAGATCAAGAATGTGTATTTTAAGGGCTAAAAATAAGGGCATGTTTGCGTATACTGATAGCAGTAATCTAGTGGAATAAGAAAAAATAATCATATAAGATTAAAGGAGTAGAAATGCCAGAGCAATATCCATGGGTGGAAAAGAATGGAAGGGATCATGACCACAAATGGAAGGTTGAACTGAGACAAACATGGCGACAGAAGAAATACCATAGCCTGTGGCTACAGATTCTGGTAGCAGGCAGTGTGAATGTGTTGAATTGCTCTTTTGGTTTCTTCTGTTTTCTTGGTGCAAAAGGATGTAAGGGTAAAGATGAATGAAGTGGATGTATATAGTATGAGAAAAGATAAGACGATTTGATGTAATGTCTGTGCAAATGATAGAGTGAGTAGAAAGAAAAATGATGCCATTTGGGGTGTCCTGTGGCCCACTTGAAGCCCATGGTCAGGAATTTAAGTTGTAACTAATCATCATAGTTATGTGTAGCAATGTTTCCCCCTCAGTCACTCTCAGCTGCATGTATGCAAACGCAGAGTAACAGAAATTTGGACTTCACTAAATTCGATGCTTTTCCTCAAAACAAATAAGAAGAAAGAAAGGATGAAGAAATTGGGAGGTTGATGCGAGGGAGTGATTATAACAATTGTGCATGGAAACTAAACTGGGTACACTGGGCAGAGGGCTCCGTGAGGGGGAGGGATGGTGCGAAGCTGGTAATGCTGATGGATTGTAGGTTCTGATGTGTTGCATGACCATTGGAGTTGGGAGTCATTCGGAAAGATAGGAGCTGGAATTGGATACATCAAGGCTCATTCTAGGTCATCTAAAGAGATATGAAAGGGGGAATGACATTGTTCCCTGTGTTTCATGGTCTGATAGGAAGGAGCAAACCTAATATGTGAGGGAAATAAAGGAGTTTTTAGTACATAATGTATCCTACTTTGTGCCGGGAACTTTCTATGCAGTATTTCATTTATCTCTTGCAGAAGTGCCAGTGGTCTAACTATTACCATTTCTGGGTTACAGAAAAGGAAGTTGAATCTCAGGAACTTGCCTAGTGTTGGCAGACACAGAAAGATTCAAACCTTAGTCTTCTGATTTCACAAATCTTTATTTTGGTCATGAAGCCTGAGTAGATAAGTCCAAGATATTATTATCAATGTAAAGAATAGCAAACTCACTAGACCTTTCTTTTAATGAGGGGCTTTAAATTATTTCGGTGATAAACCTTACGGTAGGTAAGTCTTTAATGCATTCTCTTTGTGGCATGACTTAATATAGTAAGAAACAGCTCATAGAATGTATGTGTATTATGTATCACTTATATTTTAAAATACCAATAGCTTCTGTGTGTGTGTGTGTGTGTGTGTATTTATAAACTCAAAAATATGGTATCTAGAAGAATACACAATAAGTTATTAATAGAAATTTTATCTGGCTACAAAATTGAGGCTAGGGTATGTAATAAAGAGATGAATTTACTTTTTGTTATGTGTGTTATTTTTCCAAAATCTGAAAATACATTAAAATAAATATGAAGGGGATGGATGTATAATGGGGTGTTTTTTGTTTCTCAGTAAGTCAATAACATTAGACAGAATCCAGGATTATTCAGTTTAACCAAATGTTAGAATTGATTATTGGTATTATAATTCAGTTATGGGAAACCAAATCTATTTGTATTTGTGTTTCTACTTACACTTTGTGTACCTCAGTATTCTCAATTACACAGTCACAGAGGAATGAGATGACACCTATATTCTTTGACATAGGTATTGAAAAATATACTGATGATCAAGCCCAAAGGTTTGCATTCTAATAATTCCTTTGATCCTGACTTGTGGAGCAAATTGGAAGAAATTTCACTTTTTTTCTTTTGTCTTTAGTCTTCCTATTGGGAAAATGAAAGACTTGAATTAGATCAGCAGTGTTTTGCTTGGCTTCAAGCTACTTTAATCAGCAGTTACTTTGGATAAGTTCCCTCATCTTTATAAGCTTCAAGTTCTCATGTTTAAAATTGATGGAAAAAATGATTTATTTGCAAGATTACTGTGAGGATAATACAAAATAATACAGAATAATATTCTTTATGAAAGCATAAAGAGCAATATTGTCCCCGAGTGAAAGTTTAATGAACAGAGTTCCAGGATTACAGCAGAAGCCAGCTTAATGAACATTTTTGCTTCTTCCACATCCCCACTGGGCTTCTCTCTGAGGACATGACACGTTAGCCAGGGCTTCATGGAGTCTACCGTGTTAGGGCAGAAGGAGGACATGAAGGCATTCAGCGGAGGAACATGTGTGAACTGTCAATCAGAAGAAGCAGCTTGCTTAAATTTCAGTTTATTTCAACGCCAAAATCTCCCTTATAGATGAATACAAACCCAAATTTGAAACAAGACTCAAAGAGTTTAAAGGTCAAAGCTGCTTCATCATTTCTTTTTCTTTAATAAGCAAATCTTGATTACACATAATCCTTGAGTAATGCAAGGCCATAATTCATTGATGGGTCCTTAATATGATGGGAAAATCCGACTTTGAGATTATTGAATTTGTGAGACATAAGATAATGAGTAGGAAAGCAGAGATGAAAAATGGGTCCCTCTTTACCCAGAATGAGCTGAGATTTTTTTCCTCAGCTCACACTTATAAGCATTTTATGTTTCCATTATAATTTTTACTACCCTATTAGGAGACAGTTATTCATGACAGGGAATTTGAGTAACTATTACGGAGTCTCTTCAGGTACACCAATATCTCATAGTCCTCCAGCTTCCTTGGTGAGCTCACTCCCTGCAGTCTTCAGTAAATACTTTAAATGCAACCTTGATTGTGGCCTTGAGATTTCCTGGAAACTTGCTTGGATGAGTTACAATGCATGAGCAGAGAAAAGCACTTCTAAATCTGGTGGCAATGGTAAGTGTGGAAGGCGTGGAAGTGTGGAAGGTGGCAGGCATTATAGGCATTAACTATCACAGAAACAGTGGCGTGTTGGGTGGGTGCGGTGACTCACACCCGTAATCCCAGCACTGTGGGAGGTGGAGGTGGGTGGATCACCTGAGGTCAGGAGTTTGAGACCAGCCTGGCCAACATGGCACCCCACCTCTACAAAAAATACAAAAATTAGCTGGGTATGGTGGTGCATGCCTGTAATCCAAGCTACTTGGGAGGCTGAGGCAGGAGAATCGCTTCAGCCCAGAAGGTAGAGGTTGCAGTGAGCCAAGATCATGCCACCACACTCCAGCCTGGGTAGAAGAGTGAGACTCTGTCAAAAAAAAAAAAAAAAAAAAGGAAGAGAAAAGAAAGAAAGAAACAATGGCATGTCTAGAAGATCACATGTAAGCTGAATTGGTTTTTCCTTGATTGTTTTCACAGATTAATACGAAATAAAGAAAAACAAAGAGGATCTCTCAAGATCACTTCTCTTTCTACCACAAAGCCTAAAGGCCTCCTGTAAGATAAATAAGAGTAAAACCTCCAAGTGTGAACTAACCATTGGAGAGGTCCGTTTGACTGGGATGCAACCACGTGCTGGCTATAAAGATGGGCACCAAAAATACGGACTCTAGCTCTGTAGAGTTTGAACCCTAGTGCGGGTCATCAGAAGAAAAAAAAATCCAAAATAGAGGTATTAAATATCTGTTGCTGCTGTGGGAAATTACTGCAGAGTTAGGGACTTATAACACAAATGTATTTTCTTACTGTTTTTGAAGGTCAGAAATCAGAAGTGGGTTTCACTGGGTTAAAATCAAGGTGTTGTCAGCATTGTGTTCCTTCTGAAAGCTTTAAGAAATAATTTGTTTCCTCTCCTTTTTTTTTGTGCCTGAAGGCTACCTGAGTCCCTTGGTTCATGGTCCCTTCCTCCATTTTCAAAACCGACAATGTGCCATATTCAAATCTCTCCCACTCACTTGCCCCTCTCTTTCTCTTAGAAGGAGAATTTTGATTACATTAGACTCATGGTGATGTCAGGACAATCTCCTCATCTCAAGTTCCTTAATTTAATCTCATCTCCCAAGACTCTTTTGCATGTAAGGTGACATAGCCACACGTTCTGTGCATTATGACTGGGGCATCTTTGGGAGGCCACTTCTCTGCCTAACACAGTAGTCTAAAATAAACGGTTCTGATATCAGCAGGGTCTCAGAAATGGTAGAATGTATCTTCACAGCAGCAATCAGCAATGGCTTTATTAACTCATCCAGTAAGTGTTAACTTCGGCCTACACCATGACAGACACTGTGCTGGACTTTGGCGATGAGAAGGTGAGAAAAAATAGGCATGATGTCGCCCACACTGAACTGACAATGTAGTTGGGGTGGCAGTAAACAGAAGGTCACAAAATCATCATAAAACCTCACCTAGTCTAAGTGTTAGGAAGCAGAATATAGGAGGCTATGAGAATGGATGGTGGTGAATATGGGAAGAAGCCATAATAGGCATTGGGGATCCCATGCAGAGGCCCTGTGATGAGGAGAGCCTAGCAAGTGTACAGAACTGAGGTCCAGGGACCCTGGTGCTGAGCAGGGGAGGCATTGTATGAGGCTGGAGAAATGGAGAGCACCAGATCGCTCAGGGCCTGGTAGGCTATGGCAAGGATTTTAGTCTTCATTCAAAGAAAAATGGGAAAGTAATTAAATTTTTATACCTTGTGTGTATATTTGTATGTACGTAGAGCTGGACTACAAAAAAATAGCATATGGAGAATGACAATGGATCCGGGATGATGGGTATTTGTTCTATGGAATAATGTTCGAGTTTCACTGCAGAACTCAGGGCAACAGAGGCAAGGATCATAGATCTTAAAGAATAAGAAGCCAGAGAAGGAAATAACTGGTATTGACAATAGTATTTAGGAAAGATTTGTAGAGTAGAATAACATAGAACCTGTACTTAAACTGTTTCAGTCTAGTTAGCATTCATAGTTGGCATGTATACATTTAAAAAATAACAAAAATAAATATCAAATAATGAAATACACATTGATTAAAAGCAGAGAAAGAAAAAAATACTTGATTTCAAATGCCAGATTTTATTTACCATTTTGATTCATTGTGATATTGTTCAAAAATATGTATTGTTTCCCTTGGAAGAATAATTATACTTCCCAACCCTGTGGACATCAGACTTGGCCACACCCCTTTCTTTGACTAAATGTTAGGAAACTGTGTAAATCCTGGGCAAACGCTTTAGGAGCCAGCAACCATTTGTCTGCATTGTCCTCCTCCTCTGTCACAATGTTCCAGACATTGCTCCGTCTACCCAGGTCCCGACGAAAATGACATGAGGAATAGCTTCAGTTGATTTGCAAAGAACAAGTGGTATGAGTGAGAATTGTATTAATACCTTTGTAGATATAGCAAGTTTTCAAGTTGTTGTTGCATAATCTGTTCTATCTTACCTGTTAAAACCATGTATATTTGGGCAAGTCATTCAAGTTTCTTCATCTGTGAAATGAGGATTCAGGTTCTGCTTTAAAAATTATGAATGTTTACAATTTATGGGTATTTTTGAAGATTAGAGATGTAGAACGAAAAAAATCACATTTCAAAACACCAATACAGAGCCTGACACAGGTAGGTATTCTATACAAGTTAATTTTCTACAGCAGTGATTTAAGATGCATCAAGAAGTACTAAATCTCATACAGGAGACAGTGAATATTTGGAGATCTCAATAGAGGAAGATCTTGCTGATATTAGCAAAAGCAACAATGACTAGGGAAGGTTTCCCTGAGCTGGGTTTTGAAGATTAGTTAACATCTTAAAAGACCAACTTTCATTCCTTTGCTCCATCTCTCCTTGCCTTCCTCCCTCCCTCCATTCCTCCCTTCCTTGCTCAGTTCATTTAGATGAAAAGCAATTGGTTGGACCAAAGTAAATAGCCAATAGGATAGAATCCAAACCAGGATTCAAGTCTTGCCCAGTGGTGACCAGAAATAGCAGTCTGCAAGATCCAGGATTGGAGCAGGATAAAGTGGGTGTAGATGGTCATACAGGAGTTTGAACATATAAGTCAATATATTGGAAAGGGGAGCTAGCTTTTTCTGACAAGGAAGAAGGTAGAACTATGTAAAGAGACTATATGCTGTTCATATCCTGTTTTATTAGATAGATAGACAGATAGATGATAGCTAGATAGAGAGACAGAGATAAAAGCAATTAGATTTAAAGGGGCGTGTGTGTGTTCATGTTCACATGCATACATATACATATATTTCCACTGAGAGAGGCTGGGGGACAATGTGTCTACAGTAGCAATAAGCTCATATAGCATCATTTAGATATTGGTTTATAAATTCCATGAAGATGCAATATACAAGGAGGCCAGAGATTTAAAAAAAGAAAACACATTCAGTACCCTGGACAGCTCCCTGTGGTCATACCAGCTAGAAACACATCAAGGTGACATCCCCATGCAGCTCTGAGAAGAGTTTCTGACTACCACTTTATTATGCCAGGAGAAGCACTCGTACTGTCTACTGGCAAAAATACAATCTGGAAAAGAAATCACATGATTCAATGCTGACTAAAAAGAACAATATTTCATCTATGAAATATGATTGCATTTCAATGAGAATTAAACAGTTTGACTTTTCAAAATATACAAGGAGGCAGAGCCTCTGTAAACTGGAGCAGAAAACCATGACATAAGAAAAATCTAGGACAAAAAGTCAACAGAATGATGTAGAAAGGTAAGCTACATGGAAGAGAAGAGTCACCCTGGGAACAACAACAACAACAAAAAACCGAGAGTCGTAAAATTGTGTAGACTCAAATACTAAAATGAATAATATGGACAACAAATATGCAAAATACTTCCAGGTTTCAGAGGAAAAGATTGAAATTAAAAACATTAAATCAAACTAGTAATTTAGGGTCAGGTGCACTAGCTCACACCTATAATCCCAGACCTTTGGGAGTCTGAGGCAGGAGGATCACTTGAGCCCAGGAATTCTAAACCAGACTAAGCAGCATAGTAAGATCCTGTACCTAAAAAAATAAATTTTTAAAAATTAGCTGGGCATGATGGTTCATGCCTGCAATCTCAGCTGCTTGGGAGGGCGAGGCAGAAGGATTGCTTGAACCCAGAGGTCGAGGCTGCAGTGAGCAATGATCATGCCACTGCACTCCAGCATGGGTGACAGTGTGAGACCATATCTGTAAACCAAAAAACCCCGCAATTTTTTAAGTTAGTAATTTAAAGTGTGTGTACAGCAGTAGATTCGGAGATTTAGATGGATGGACAAGATTATAAAATTATGGAGAAATATATTTTCAAATTTGTTAATAAAATTAAAGATTGCTAAAACCAATAATTATATATTCTTTAAAACACCTAATTGCCAAAAACCCTGTGGCTACTGACCAGGGTAATTGCACCAGTAAAAGGGAAATTCCAATACTATCTTAGGCACAAGCTCTGAACTATCACTAATGCTGGGCACCAAAATATCACTGGATATCATTGGGCAGTTGGGATTAGAACAGTCAGATTTTGGCTTACAACCATCTTTCAGCAGGACAAGTACTGTACTACATTAATGACGTTTCTGGGAATCCAGAGTATAATACAAACTGGAATAAGCCTCCTAAATACAGAGAGAACTTGTTTCACCTTCACCTTGTGCCACTGTGCAAAAGAGGACACAATGTTCCTTGGGTCTTTTTTGACTTTGGAGATAACCACATACCATAGTTGAAAATGCTGTTCAGGTCAGTTTCCTGGGTAACTCAGGCTACAAGTTTTCAGGAGGTCATGCACTAAAGGAAGCTCTGCTTTAGCTCTAGAATGTACTTTAAACTGCTACCTGGATCTTTTGAAACAGCTAAACATAAAAGAAGGGTCTCTGGCAGGCCAAAATGCTTTAAGAAGCCTCTGATAAGCTCTGATGGGGGAGATCAGGGCATATTGCTGGATATTTACACTACTCGGATGGGGGATATTAGGGCATATTTCTAGATATTTACACTAAGGGCATGATCTCTTCTGTCAACAACTACTGTTCATCAGTTTTGTTTAGTTTTTCTTTTTTGTTTTCTTTGTTTTTTTCTTATTAGAACTGTTTTACACACACACCAAGGTGAGAATTTTATAAGACCTTTCTGTTAGCCATCTAGAGCATAATAATTTTTTAAGACAATAAAAAATTAATAACTACTTATAATTTTATACTATTTGAATATTTTCCAATTTTTATAGACTTTATATCATGTGTGCCTTATAATAATTCCAAGAATTGAGTTATCATCTTTACTTGTTTCACAGATGGGAAAACTAAGGTTCAGAGAAGCTGACTTGTTCTAGGCCATGGAGTAGTAAGTAGCAGGGTGACTCTGTGTCCTGTGGGCAACAGGTATGGCCCATAAACCAGGCACTGCCCGTAGAACCTCTTACAGTTGCTTCAGGTTCACATATGATCTTCACGCTAACATATTATATCCAGGTAATTTCAAACTCCACTTATTTAACAGATAACTACAATGTTTTTGAAGGTGAGTGATATGGTTTGGCTCTGTGTTCCCATCCAAATCTCATCTCAAATTGTAATCCCCATAATCCCCACATATCAGGAGGAGGGACCTGGTGAGAGGTGATTGGATCATGGGGGCAAGTTCCCCCATGTATTCTCATGATAGTGAGTTCTCATGCGATCTGATGGTTTTATAAGTGTCTGACACTCTCTCCCTCTCTCTCTCCTTCTGTCTCTCTCTCTTGCCTGCCACCATGTAAGATGTGCCTGCTTCTCCTTTGACCATGATTGTAAGTTTCCTGAGGCCACCCCAGCAATGCGGATCTGTGAGTCAATTAAACCTATTTCCTTTATAAATTACCCATTCTTGGGTATTTCTTTATAGCAGCATGAGAATGGACTAATACAGTGAGAGATGTAGAGAATATCAATACAGTTCAATTCCTACCTGGAGCTTAAAATATTGGCATCACCAGTGATTTTTACATGAAGTAATGGGGAGAAGAAAGGGGGTTAAATGAATTAACAAAACATGCATTCTGATTACCGCTTATGTAGCTATTAGGAAGGAATGATTTAACAAACCATAGCCTTCTTCTATGACCACTCATTTCATCTTCCCCAGCCCCTCAGGTAGCCTCTCAGTTAGTTGGAATTTCTTCTTGGTGCTGTGGCTGAGGGCTTGATTGACATGAGATTCATATCCTTAGTGGATCTTTCTTTATTGTATTGCCACAATTTTCTGTTGACTGATATTTTGGGGAATGAGATTTCTAAGAGATAGCAAAGTGCAATCCTTGGATTTCACACATTGTCTTTCTTGACATGTTTGTCTCTTGACAATGGTGTTTTATTAACAGAATTTCCCTTGATAATCACAGCCAATCACCCCAGCAAGCACAGCGCCCCTCCTTTCCTCCTGGTGATATAATATCATAGGGGGAATAAATGCTTAGGAAGGAGTTTCAGATTCTTATTTAATGAAAGTTTTACTGCAAATTCCGATTATAGTAGTCATCCCTTGGGCATCTAAACCAACCAAGCATAAGGTTGCATGTATGGGAAACAAAACTCTCAGGAATAACAGAGATAGACTACTCCTTTTTTCACTCCTTTGTCTTTGACACGCGCATGTGCTTATGGGGAAGAGCATGCTGTAGAATGATGTGACCATCATGGTTTACTGTGTCTCATCTCCAACCTCACTCTGTATTGCCTGCTCTGTGATAATGGAGGTAGACTCTGTAAGCATTCTCCTTTGCAACTGACACAGTGTTAAGCTTTGTCACCACAGGGTGCTGAAGGGACAGTACAGGAGGAACGACAGTACAGTAGGCCTCAGACACCTGCAGAATGCAGCAGTCAGCACAGCATGCCACACCTTCCCAGAGGTGACTCCCCACAGCACACCACCCCCTGGAAGCAGCTTCTATATGGGTTCTATGGTGAAGCACTTCCCTTTGCATGGCTTCCTCTGGAACCCTAGGAGGGAGATTTCCAGTGAATTCCACCAGTGGGCAAATTACCATGTCACCCCAGAAAGTAGCTTCCTGGGGTCCTCCATGGCTTGGTATCTCCCCATGGGTGGCTTTCTCTGGCATCTCAAAAGACAGTTTCCCAGTGAGTTCAGTTAGTGCAACCCTGGACTTTCCAAATCTAGGGTGACTTGGCTAATGCAATACTGAGTCCCTAATCTACCAGAAGAAAAGACCATAAATGAAACCCTAATATGACACTATTTCTAAGGGGGGGACCATCTAGACACCTGGTAACAGGTTGATTACATTGGTCCTCTTCCTTAATAGAAGCGAGATTTCCTTTCACCAAAATAAGTACAATTTTAGATGTAGATTTTCCTTCTCTGTCTGTGCTGCTTCTGCTAGCAGCAGCGTCTGTGAATTCACAGAATGCCTTATTCAGCATCATGAATTCCAGACAACGTTGTGTATGATGAAGAAAGAAAATAATTCCACAACAAAGAAGTGCACCAATGGGCTCGTGACTGTGGAATCAACTGGTAACAGAAAATACGTGGGGCACTGTCTGTCTTTGAGGAGTAATTAATTTGGCCAGTTATGGGTGCAATCACTATTGGGAGTGCGCATCCTGACACTCCCAATAGTATGTGAAAATGTCTGTACTTGTAAGAAGGATATCTGTATCTTGCCTGGTGGAAATATAAAGTTGGTTCAGGGCCGGGCCCGGTGGCTCATGCCTGTAATCCCAGCACTTTGGGAGGTCAAGGCGGGTGGATCACGAAGTCAAGAGATCGAGACCATCCTGGCCAACATTGTGAAACCCTGTCTCTAGTAAAAATACAAAAATTAGCCAGGTGTGGTGGCAGGCATCTGTAGTCTCAACTACTCAGGAGGCTGAGGCAGGAGAATCACTTGAATCCAGGAGGCGGAGGTTGCAGTGAGCTGATATTGCGCCGCCGCACACCAGTCTGGCAACAGAGTGAGACTCCGTCTTAAAAATAAATACATAAACAAAAAAATTTTTAAAGTTGTTTCATTGTTAGATAGAAGTCAAAATGTGTGGATAGGGGTGACAATGGAAGCTGAGTAGTCATATGAGAGGACTATGCTGGTTATCAACTTATCACCTTTCTGCTCCAAACCCATACTTCATTGCCTGTTCTTTGGTGATGGAAATATACCCTATAGATAGATTGAGTTTGTCAGTAGGCACAGTACAAAGCTTTGTCTGTATGTAGTCCTAAAGGGATACTGCCGGTGGATGGGGCTTAGATTCCCAGTTCCAGAATGCCCCTCTTCCTAGGCCCTGGCAGCACATGGTAGCCATTAGCCTGCTATACCATCTCATAGGGAGTTTTGCCCAACCTGCTCCAGGGTGTCTCCCCAGTGCAACACCTGGGAGCATCTGCCCTGCGAATTACAAGTCTCAGGCTTCTGTGGCACCAAAAAGGAAAGCTTCTCCACAAGTTCACGAGGGCAGCATCTTCCCATGGGCAGCTTCCCCAAACGCCAGAAAAGTGGCTTCTCAGTGATTGCTGTGGTATGGTTACCCACTGTGGACAGTTCTTCCCAGTATCCCAGAAGAAGATTTCCAGTGAGCCCCACCAGCGTGACAGCTCCACGAACTTTTCTGTCATTTGGTGGACTTTGGCTGCATCCTTTCCAATGAGGTCAAGGTCTAAGCCCCAGTCAGGGAATGGGGTTCTTACAGATTTGTACCTCCCCTGGGTGCTCTGCCTCAGCCTTAGTGCTGCTGTCTGCTTTACATATCTGCCATCGCTGTATTCTTTTTTCTATTTGTTTTTGCCCCCTGTGGCTAATCCCCTGTTATGGTTAATAATTATTTACATTAAACTTTGCACTTTCAAGATACTGTGTGGTTTCTGTCTCCTGTCTGGGCCCTAGCTGATAAAAATTGCCGTTGGTTTAAGGCATATACTTTATTTTGTGGTACAGCACCCCAACCTCACAGGATGCTACCTCAAAACTGTGCCCTGAATCTCAGAACCCCATTCCCTCTTTTCATCAAGCCAGTGATTTTGTTTTGAGGCACATGGAAAAAATAAATTAACTTGTACATTTTAGCTCATTACAAGTTATCCTCCACAGCAAATTGATGTCCTTGGCTAGTGTCATTGCCAACTGGGATACCATGGTGAAAGACCATGGAACTTCTTAAGTCACTTAATGATAGTTCTATTCAAAATATTTTCTGCAGGGCAAACAAATCGGTATCTAGAATACATACCCATTTCCATGAAAATAAATTGTTGCCCACTCCACTGTAGAAAGAAAAGATATCCTATACCTACTATCTGGTGACAGGATGATTCCACATGGAAACAGTGCAATATCTATAGAGCGATCATGATTTATAATCCAAAGTAGGGCATTTTTTGAGAAGAAAGGAAGTGTCTAATGGGCCAAAAGGTCAAGAAGTATAAACCACCAATCTTGGGTAAAATTTGAATGCATGGTTACCCTAGAAAGTGAGTGCTTAGCATTAGACTCTAACAAAGGCATTATTAATATTTGTTGGTAGCAGTGTCCTGTTCAGCTTGGTGAAGCATCTCCAAGTTGTAGAGTCCATGCACAATCTCCATAATTGATGCTATAGATCCTATGTGCACAGATGCATGAAGCAAGAGCCAGCCTTGCCAAGAAAATACGCTGACCGAAATCCACATTCTCATCTTGTCCACCTGATTCTTGAGTTTACCCCATATATTATTCCCTTTCATGATCATTTAGTTTTTTCATAAATGTCTTCATTCACTGTGCCCTTTTGAAGATGCTCATCCACATGTCTTTTTTAAATATGCCACCTAACTTCCAGGATTTTTTTTTCCCCATAGTCTCCAAGAGGCCAATTTGTAATCAGTATAGGCTATGTCTTTTCCATTGCAAAATGGACATATGAAAATAGTACCCCAGTTCTTCCCACTTCAGATCACTCCACCTCATGAAGTAGTTCTACAGGACCTGCCCTGCATGGGACTGTCTTGCAGTAACCCTTCTCTTCTTGTGACAGCAACACACTTCTAGGAGAAAGAATTTAATGGGGGTGGAGGTGCTGCAGATTCAAAATGTTACAGGAATGCAGAGGAGAGAAAGACCAAATAAGGCCAAGATAACCTGCCAAGGTCCCAAGACTTCATCTAGATGTTATAAACAGGAAGGATTTCTTTTTTTCACACCCAACTTTGAAGCAGACCCTTGATTCTTTTCAGTTATGTTCACTGACATCACAGAGCTGCACATGAGGCTACAGGTGTGAGTTGTTGGGAAAGTGGTGAAGCACAGGGGAGGGAACGTGAACCACCTTCTCATGTAGGTTAACCATGCCTCACGGATTGGCTTTGGCCTGATCTCACAGATCACTATTGTTTAACCAAAAGGCCGTTTTTCAGGTAACACTCAGCTGGTGATAGCAGATTGAGGTTGCAGAGTCACTTGTCCTAGATTGGACATTCAGCATGGATCAGGATCCCGTCAACCAGAAGGTGCTAGTCAAAAGCGGAATCACTGTCCAAAAGAAGTCATGGCTTTACTCAAAAACCCTGAAAGTCTCTCCTGAGATTCACCAATGGGGGCTTCCTAGACACATTGCTGTGCCGTAGACACTTCCAGTACTGTTAGATTTACTGGCACGTAAGGCTGAAGCAGCAGCCAAGTTTGCACCATGCGCAGATCTGCTGAGAGCCCTTTCTGGCTACAGGCCCTGGACAAAACTTAAAATCTTATGAGTTACCTATATTTACGTATGAGTAAGTGTATTACAACATCAAATGTGGTATATGTTACCATCAAAATCCAGAGATTTATCCAGCATTGATATCTTTCTTGGTTGCAGGGTACAAACTGCAGCAAGCTGTATATCTCTGTAAAGGAATATCCTTACATGCTCCCAGAACATCAGGCCATTAGAACTTTGCCCACGTGGCAGACAATTGGATTTCTGTGGGTTTTATCAGCAATCCTTTAACACAAACATGTCTCACTAAATCCTCTAGGGTGCTGGCTACAAACTGCTCAGCAGGGATGTTTAGAATAACATCACCCCCTGAAAGGACCAGTGACATCTTCAGAATATCAAAATGAAAGTCTTAAAAGAAAGTCCTCTGAAACAAATCTAAGATAGAAAATCACAGGCAGGATGTTTATTAGGAATTACTCACAGTATGTACAACAGTAAGAAATGCGATGGTAAGATATGGAGAGAAAGCTGACTGGCAGTGTAGTTGCAGCTGAGGTTTCAGCCAATTATGGAGAGCTCTGGCTCTGGGATGGCCTTTCAGTGGAGGCATTTGTATCCATGTATAGTCAGACATTAGCCTCAGCCACCTCCTGGATGGGGGTGTCCCCTTAGGGTGGGGCAGTTCTCTGCTGTTAAGCAGCAGGCCCAGTGAGGGGCATGTCAATGATCTTCAGCAACCAATATTGCTAGCCCCTGTGGGATGGGTGCATTAGCCTTGAGGAAAGCATCTGGATGAAGTATCATTTTATCCACTACAAGGAGAATACTGGAGAATTGTGTTGTTAGATAATATCATTCAAATATACTGATATTGGAATAATGACTGCTGTATAGGTATCAGGGTGTTGATTTTAAAAACAAAAGCATCACCAATCATAAAGCCAAATTTTAGCTATTTGGCTTGTCAATTTCTGCATCTATACCCAAGCATATTATCCCATTCAAATATTGCACCAGTACTACATTACAGTGAAGCCCCTGTGAGATCAACAAATATAATTACAAAAAAAGTAAGATAGCTTTATTCGAGAGTTAGTGAAATGACAGGGATGAGACTGCTATGGAAGATAGAAGCCTATTGCCAATTTCATTATATCCTGATTTGGGTATCATGGGGTTCCACCATATCAACGAAAGTGTTCATTCATTATACACTCACTGTGGGGCAGGTCTTGGGTCAGTGCTTTTCATGAGTTATCTTACTTAATTATCTTATCAAATTTATCAGCCCCATTTCACACCAAAGGAGCCTGATTCAGAGAAAGATTAATTAACATGCCCAAGGTTATACAACTTGTCAATAGAGATGTAGATTTTGTACCAGGAACTCTTATACTGAGATGAGGATTGAAATCTCTAATTTGTCCAGTAAAGATACAAGGCAGACAGATGGCCCTACAATAAAGAAAAATAAGTGAAATGTTTATTACAGATGGGATTATTGATGGAGAAATTATTTGAAACCTATTAAGTGTTTGGCAACAGCATCATCAGCATGCAAAGCCAGATCTTGCTGCCAGTGGCAAAAACGATGTGCCCGTGCCAACGTCTCTTCAGCAGGAATCCAGCCAACTGCAGCCCTCAGGGTGCATCTGCAGCCGGCTAATTTGCTGGATGAATTCTGCCCCAAAAGTCAGAAAATCATCTTCAGAAATGACCTAGAAGACCTTTTACGAAGTTCTGTGGAACTGACCAGGTGGCAGAGTTTTTCCGGTGTCCATCTGCTCCTGTGTTCCAAGCATAGTCAGGATTCCAAAAATGTCTCTTGTTTAATGCATGCTGTATTCTTCCCATGGAGTGCTTCAGTAATTAGTTTTTAACCCATTTATTACTACAAAATGCAGAAATGTATTGTGCCCTGTAAAGGGTCCATCTAGGCTTGGATTCTGAAAAACATTTGAAATAAAATCTTTTAGGATTGTAATGCAATTAAATTAAGCAAATGGTGCAAGCAGTGGAACCCCTTTCAACAGCTTGGGGTAAAAAAATTCACTCCTTTTCTAGCCTAGGTATACCCAGATCCCAGAGAAATTCCATATGTCATGCTTAACCGTGAACCTCAAAGGCATTGCGAATCTAAATGTATAGGGCCTCCTTCTAAACACCACATGAAGAGAACTAGGAGTAATCCAGGCACCCCACAGGGAAATTTCATCTTCCGGTTCATCATTTTTGTTGCTGACCAGGGGGGTGACCTGTGACAATGTGTTCTTATCGTCACGTTTTGGATGCTGTTTTGGGTTGCATGTGTCCTTCAGGAAGGTATGTCGAAGTCTTCACCCCCGTATCTGTGAGTGTGACCTCATTTGAGAAAGAGGTCTTAGTGGCCATGATCAAGTTGAGATGAGGTCATATTGAATTAGGGTGAGCCTTCATCCAATATGATGGGTGTCCTTGGGAGAAGAAGAAAAAAGACACAGAGACACAGGAAGGAAAGCATCATGTGATGACAGAGACAGAAACTGGAACTACATCTTCATGTACAAGCCAGGGAGCTCCAGCGATTGAGCTAAGACGAAACATGGAACAGAGTCTCCCTTACAGCCTTCAGAGGAAGCATGCCCTGCAAATGCCTTGATTTCAGATCCTGGTTTCCAGACCTGTGGGTCAATAAGTTTCTGTGATTTTAAGCCACCCAGTTTGTGGAACTTTGTTAAGGGAGCCTCAGATGCCTTACTGCTCTGATCTAGCACAGAAGGAGGAGGAGGGGTGAATATAATCCCACTCTCTCCAGTGTTAGACAGGGCACAGCACTGCATTGTGGAGCTACTGAGCTACTTCATTTATACTCATATTCTCAATACGCCTTCCCCCCAACCCCACAAAACAGCCCTTCCTGTGCTAGGAGCTGGGTTAGTATGGGGGAAAGGTGGAGAAAGGGATTTACTACCATGGCAAGTGAGCCTGTTATATGCTGAGTCAGAACAGCCTCCCTATACAACCTGTGACAGAGTGGTTGGTCTCAAACGTCATGTGTGTATTGTAACTGAGTGCTTGACAGGCATGCTGATTCCCAGGCCTCGTCTCAGACCTCCTGATTCCAGACTTTGGGGATAGACCTCCCGATTCCAGCCTTTGGGGATAGACCTCCTACTGCCGCTGAACTCTACGGGGTGATTGTACTAGTCTGTCCTCATGCTGCTATAAGGACATACCTGAGACTATGTAATTTATAAAGGAAAGAAGTTTAACAGACTCACCATTCCATATGGCTGGGGAGGCCTCACAATCATGGCTGAAGGCAAATGAGGAGCAAAGTCACATCTTACATGGCAGCAGGCAAGA
The DNA here is from genome assembly GCF_001698545.2 of Rhinopithecus bieti. Taxonomy (NCBI): domain Eukaryota; kingdom Metazoa; phylum Chordata; class Mammalia; order Primates; family Cercopithecidae; genus Rhinopithecus; species Rhinopithecus bieti. Next base: position 360,467 of record NW_016815304.1, read on the forward strand.
GAGCTTATACAGAAGAACTCCCATTTATACAACCATCAGATCTCATGTCACTTACTCACTACCTTAAGAACAGGATGCAGGAAACCACCCTCGTGATTCAGTTACCTCCACCTGGTCTCACCCTTGACACGTAGGGATTATTACAATTCAAGGTGAAATTTGGGTGAAATTATATCCGTGATTCTCATGCATAGTGTCCATGGAACGCACTCGGAATAGCAATCCTCTTGGCTTTGTTAACGAGCCAAGTTTGCTCACCCAGAAGGCCTCTTGCCACCAGTCTGTCTACTGCTGGCAGACCTCCACCAGCCCTCTGCACCACTGCCTGCTAACCAATGGGGTGTTTGCCTTAGTCCCCCTGGTGAGTCAGAACAGAAAGCACATGACAGCATGGGCACAGGTATTTGGCCATATTTAGGGAGAATGCACACACTCTTCTCTAATCCATGGACACGGCAGCAAAGAGGTGAAGGCAGTGTGTCTTTATTTTTAAAATCTGTGTAATTTGAACTTATGGTGCAATGGTGCTATTGGGGACCGTGCCTGGGGTGGTGGAGAATGAACAGACACAAGAGACAAAGACAAACAGAGAACATGGCGGCCGCGCCTAGAGCCTCCGCCTCACTTTATTTATACTCCATAAATCCCACGTCAGCAAAATAACACAATGCAAAACGAACTTTCTGCACCCAGATATAACCTTCTGCTTAGTTCCTTGTCTCTAAGCTCTTTCTTATTTGTCTGCCTTCTTGGCGCCTACTAGAGTTCATTAAAAGTTCAACTAGAGATACTGTCCTTGACTACTGGAGTTCATTGAAAGTGCAACTAGCTAGAGATACTGTCCTTGAGCCTTATCTATTCTTAGCATATTATTTTCAATGGCCCCCGAAGGTGCATACTCCATGTATTCACTAGTTTTCCTGTATTTTTTACTGTTTAAAACTGGGAATGCTGATTTCTAGCCAGCACCACATGTCCAGTGTGCAGCAAGATACGCCACTTTACAAAGGGCTGAGATCATGGCCCCAGGAACCCTCCAGCTTTGTTAACCACTGGATGCAGAACACTCACATAAATGTCTATTTTCATTACATTTCTTCATTACGTTCTCCAATGTGGACTAATCATTAAAACCAGCTGATTTTCTTCATGACTGGAAATGATTGTCTAAACATGTTCGTGCTCACTGTCCAATCTTTGACTGGGGCATTGGTGACAGTTCTGGGCTTCAGTTCTTGATGGGAATAGCTGAAAAATATCATGGCTGTTTCTTCAATATATTTCACTGAACAAAATGTTATAAAAAGCAGGCTAAAACCCTTATGAATGTAAATAACTATACTATGATGCAAAAACAAAATGCATCATTAAAATGTACTAAAAGGTATGAGAGTAGGGCATTTGGAGTCATACAGGATGGGGGTCTTTTCAAGCTGGCTCCTTTCACTTACCCGTAAGTATTTAAGGTTACTTCATGTTGTCTTGAGGCCTGATAGCTCGTTCCTATTATTTCCATATAATACTCCATTTTAGGGATGTACCACAGTTTGCCAATCTATTTGCCTATGAAAAGATATCTTAATTGTCTCCAGTATTTGGCAATTTATGAATAAATCTGCCATAAACCTCTGTGTGTAAGTTTTTATGTGGATGTAAGTGTCGAACTCATGTGGGAAAATAACTAGGAGCACAATTGCTGGATTATATGGTAACATTGTATTTTACTGCCAAATGTCTTCCAAAATGGCTGCACCATTTTGCATTTCCTTTTTTTTTTTTTTTTCAGCCCAGAGGTCTTTTATTTATTTATTTATTTTAACACCTATTATGCCATGAATTCATAGGGAATAGGTTCCAGCAGCTCAGGCTCCTTCCCATTGGTCCTCACAAAGTGTGCTTCTCTGGGTGGAGCAGGCTGGCGCTTCAGCTGAACCCAGGTACCTTTCTCTTTGGCTTCTTTCTTTTTCTGATCATTTTCCTTCACGCGTTTCAGGAAGCTATCTCGGCTCTTAGAGTGCTTAATGTGCTCAATACGCACATTAATTCTCTTGGCAAGAATCTTGCCCTTAACTTGTTTGTTTACAACAATGCCAACAGCATGCTGGGTAACGTTGTAGACTCTCCCAGTTTTGCCATGGTAACACTTGTGGGGCATTCCTTTTTGAACAGTACCCATTCCCTTGATGTCTACAATATCACCTTTCTTATAGATTCGCATATACGTGGCCAAAGGAACAACTCCATGTTTTCTAAAAGGCCTAGAGAACATATATCGGGTGCCTCTCCTCTTTCCCTTTGTGTTCGTCATTTTGGCGAATTACTGGAAGATGGCGGTTCCGGCCGAAAG
>NW_016815304.1:364192-367484 GCF_001698545.2 Rhinopithecus bieti
AACACCTATTATGCCATGAATTCATAGGGAATAGGTTCCAGCAGCTCAGGCTCCTTCCCATTGGTCCTCACAAAGTGTGCTTCTCTGGGTGGAGCAGGCTGGCGCTTCAGCTGAACCCAGGTACCTTTCTCTTTGGCTTCTTTCTTTTTCTGATCATTTTCCTTCACGCGTTTCAGGAAGCTATCTCGGCTCTTAGAGTGCTTAATGTGCTCAATACGCACATTAATTCTCTTGGCAAGAATCTTGCCCTTAACTTGTTTGTTTACAACAATGCCAACAGCATGCTGGGTAACGTTGTAGACTCTCCCAGTTTTGCCATGGTAACACTTGTGGGGCATTCCTTTTTGAACAGTACCCATTCCCTTGATGTCTACAATATCACCTTTCTTATAGATTCGCATATACGTGGCCAAAGGAACAACTCCATGTTTTCTAAAAGGCCTAGAGAACATATATCGGGTGCTTCTCCTCTTTCCCTTTGTGTTCGTCATTTTGGCGAATTACTGGAAGATGGCGGTTCCCACCATTTTGCATTTCTAGCAACCAAGAATAAGAGGACTTTCTGTTCTGATTCCTTGTCAACATTTGATATTGTAATTTTTTGGATTTTAGCCATTAAAATATGTATGTAGTGACATCTCATTATTGTTTCACTTTGCAATTCTCTGATTACAAATAATATTTGACATCGTTTTCATATGCTTATTTGTCACCTGTATTTTATCTTTGGAAAAGTGTCTGTTCAGGTCTTTTGCAGTTTGGGTGTCTGTTTGCCTATTTTTTTTAGTTTTAAGAGTTCTCTGCATATTTTAGATAAAAGTCTTTATCAAGTATAAGTTTTGCAAATACTTTATTTCAACCTGTAACTTATTTTTTAATTTTCTTAATGACTCTTCCTTTTTTAAATTTGACAATTTTCATATGTAAAATTAAAATATGTTTCTAAAGGAAGTAAGCAGAAGTACTGTGCTCACTCTGAAGTCTGATTTCTCTTCCTTATTCCCTCATTCCTCACAGGGCTATTGCCATGAATCTCTTCCTCCTCCTGCTGTAAGTTTCATTCAGCTCAGTGTCTTCTCCTCCTTGAAGTCACCACAGCTCCTCTTATTTCTTCCCAGCAGTAAGACGGCAATAGATTCCCTTTCCTGTGTTTTTCTAACACCCTGCATCTCCCCTCCTCCTCTATCTGTCTGAAATCACAATTATATTATGATTTTCTGTTAGTGAACTGATTTTCCCTCCTTTTTGAGTGCTGACATGACGCTCAAAGGAAAGGCTCGTTAGTCTAGGCATTTTGGATTTTGGGTTTCCAGATTCGGAATTCTCAACTGTTAAGTATATTGCACATATTTCAAAATCTGAAAACCTCCAAAATCCAAAACTTTGTCTTATCCCAGGCATTTCTAATAAGGGTTACTCACCCTGCACAGAGTGAGCAATTGCTGGGTAGGTTACCTACAAATGAACTGTAAGTGCGTGAGTTACTGAGGTGCAGGCACACGTATCCACATAAGGGTTCATTCAGGGGAACAAAGTTATACTTTTAAAAAGTAAGTTGGAAAACTACTATAGTTAACTATCGAAATATCACTCTCAATTATCAGTCTGCAATGCATGACTATATCCCAGGGTTGTGTGAGATGATGTATTTAAAACTGTATCTAAGGGCTAAAACCCAGCAGGCACTAGATAATAGTGGTGGGTTCTAACTTGGTTTCTAGGTTCCCATTGGCTCAACTGGAGCTTTACCTATGCCCCATGCCAGTATTTATGGGGTTTTGGCAAGATCCTCTCCACAAAAAAAGTTGCAACCAATAGGACAAAGGGTATAACTGAGGCAGGAAGAGTAAGAAGTGCAGAGCACAGGTTGACCCAGGTGCAAGAAGTATCAAAGGATTAAGTATCAAGAAGTACCAAAGTATCAAGGAGTATCAAAGAAGTAACAAAGGGGTATCACAGCAAGAGTTGGGGGAAGGGTGGAGTTAGGATGGACCTGACACTCAGTCACGTTTGGGACTCTAGCCCAGGCATGGCTGTAAATCATGTTCATGCCTCGAGCAAGTTATTCATCTGTGTTTCTAACTTTCTCCTTTCAAAAATAAACATAGAATTTTATGAAGCATATTGCCTACAACCCCAGCATCCAAGGCTATTGTTCATCTCGGTAATCCCTCTTTCCTCCTAACTACTCATTTTCCAAATAATAAGCCAGAAATATTCATCATCTCTTTCTATTTTTTAAATTTATTTTTAGAAAGGAGCCTAATCATGTGTGGCTATGCAATTTCAAGTACCCATGGACTCCCACAGCTGGGATTAGAAAACCTTAGAAATCATACAGCCCAGATACTCCTATTACACATAAGGAATCTGAGGATCAGAGTTTACACAATTTATCAAAAATGCAATGCTGCTGACCTGGGGAGCCAAGGGGAGAATCTGTGACCCCTGATTCTTGGGCCACAAACTTTCTAGCTTATTGTACATTGCTTTGGATTCACGTGGCAACCAGAGGAGGCTGTAACATTTTAGTTTCTACCTGGGCATTCCAAGTCACTTCTTAACACAGGAGTTACCATAGGGTCATCCTGAGATTCCAGCCTGGATACTGGAAACATGGGAAGCCTGTCAAAGGAAGTAAAGGCTCTAAATATGTGTGTCAGTAGATTTAGAAAGAAAGAATATCCCACTCAGAATAAGCAGTCTCGATCAAATACTCACAAGGAAAAGACTTTTGTGGAAATTTAGCTACTTTGGTGTGAAGAAACTGTTGAGCAAAAGAGAAGGGTGGTAGGATTGATACATTCCTAAACGACCAGTTTTAGTCAAAATGTACAGCATTACATTCAAGCTAAATTGTCCTTAAGGTTTCATTACTCAATCATTTTTGCCAAGTGTAGAGTGACCTTTAAAAATTCTGAATGAGTCATTTTCAAGTTCTGGGGACAGTAAACAGGTAAACTTAATCAAAAGTTCGTACTATGAAGATCCACAAAGTTATATTGTATTTTATCACCCTCCACAGACAGGTAGTCACAAAACTCAAAGTAATCCTTGACAATTAATATTAATAAGAATATATTTTTGAGTTGGAACAAATATAAAACACCCAAAAGGACCAGGAGAATGCAAGATGCCAAGTAACAAAGAAACCACCAAAAACTCTACAAGTAATCATGGAAAACTGCATTGCACTTCTCACTCATGCTCCCTCAAAATTCTGGAAGGAGAAAGAAAGAAAGAGGGAAGGGAAGGGAAGGGAAGGGAAGGGAAGGGAAGGGAAAGGAAGGGG
>NW_016815304.1:368082-425342 GCF_001698545.2 Rhinopithecus bieti
GGGGAGAGGAGGGGAAGGGAAGGGAAGGGAAGGGAAAGGGAGGGGAGGGGAGGGGAAGGGAAGGGAAGGGAAGGGAAGGGAATCACGGGGGTTGGGGAGTGCACTGGGGGCATTCCCTGAATTACTCCTCACCTGTCACCTGAATGAACTGATGTGCTTCACAGTTTTACTTCACCCCTTCCTAAAGCTGCCTGAAGGTAGCAATAGATTCATCTCCATGGCCACATCCTGTTTTTTTATGATTACAGTATTTTAATAAAAAGTTTTTGCATTGATACATATTTGTACTATTTTATTGATACATATTTGTACTTATACAAGTGTGTACACGTGACATTTTGTTACATGTCTGGAATGTGTAATGACCAAGTCAGAGCATTTAGGGTATTCATCACCTCCAGTATTTATCATTTCTATGTGTGTATAACATTTTAAGTCCTCACTTCTGCCTAGTTTGAAATGTACAAGACATTTGTTGTTAACTATACTTACTCTACTCTGCTATTGGACAAAAGAACTTATTCCTTCTATCTAATGGTAACATTTTACCCATTGGCCAAACTCTCCTTATCCCCACACCTAACACACACACCCTTCTCAGCTTCTGCTATCTGTCATTCTACTGTCTACCTCCATAAAATCAACTTCTTAGCTCTCACATCTGAGTGAGAACATACGATATTTGTCTTTCTGTGCCCATCTTATTTCATTTAACATAATGACCTCCAGTTCCATCCATAGTGCTGAAAATGACATGATTTTATTATTTCTATAATAAATACATTATAAAATTATCATAGTCAAATAGTATTCCATTGAATACCTATACCAGATTTTTCTTTATCCATTCATCCATTGATGGACACTTAGGCTGATTCCATATCTTTGCTATTGTGAATAGTGCTGCCATAAACATGAGGGTGCAGGTATCCCTTTAATATACTGATTTCTTTTCCTTTGGATAAACACCCAGTAGTAGGATTACTAGATTACATGGTATTTCTATTTTTAATTTTTTGAGGTGTCTCTATACTGTTTTCTATACAGGCTGTACTAATTTGCATTCCCATCAATAGTGTCTAAGGGCTCCCTTTTCCACGTCTCACCAGCGCCTGTTGTTTCGTTTCATTTTGTTTTGAGACTCTCACTCTGTCACCCAGGCTGGAGTGCAGTGGTGCGATCTCAGTTCACCACAACCTCTGCCTCCCGGGTTCAAGTGATTCTCCTGCCTCAGCCTCCTGAGTAGCTGGGATTACAGGCATGCCCCACGATGCCCAGCTAATTTTTTGTAGTTTTAGTAGAGATGCATTTTTGCCATGTTGGCCAAGCTGGTCAAGAAGTCTTGACTTCAAATGATCCACTTGCCTTGGCCTCCCAAAGTGCTGGGATTACAGGCATGAGCCACTGTGCTGGCCATGGTTTTTGTTGTTGTTGTCGTTGTTGTTGTTGTTGTTTTGGTCTATTTTTTCTCTGGAGACTGGGTCTCACTGTGTTGGTCAGGTTGGCCTTGAACTTCTGGGCAAAAGCCGTAACCCTCCGGTCTTGTCTTCCCAAGTAGCTGAGACTACAGGTATACACCACTGTATTCTGCCTTTAATATTAGCCATTCTAACTGGAGTAAGATGATATCTCATTGTTGCTTTGAGTTGCATTTTCCTGATTATTAATGATGCTGAACATTTTCTCATAGAACCGTGGCCCTATGTACGTATTTTGAGAAATGTGTATTCATGTCCTTTGCCCACTTTTTAGTAGGATTATTCGTGTTTTTTTGCTGTTTAGTTCCTTGTATATTCTGGATATTGGTTCTTTGTTAGATGAATAGTTTAAAAATATTTTCTCCTATTCAAAAGATGGTCTTTTCACCCTGTTGATTTTTTCTTTTGCTGTGCAGGAGCTTTTTAGTCTAATATAATCCCATTTATCTATTTTTGTTTTGGTTGCCTGTGTTTTTGAGGTGTTAGCCATAAATTCTTTTCCCTGACCAATGCCCTGAAGTGTTTCCACTATGTTTCTTCTAGTAGTTTTATAGGTTTGGGTCTTGAGGGTCAGTCTTTAATCCATTCTAAGTTGATTTTTGTATATAGTGAGAGATAGGGGTCCAGTTTCATTCTTCTGCATATAAACATCTAATTTTCCCAGCACCATTTGTAGAAAAGAGTGTCCTTTCCCCAATGTATGTTCTTGGCACCTTTGTCAAAAATTAATTGGCTCTAAATACATGGATTTATTTCTGGGTTTTCTATTCTGTTCTATGGGTCTTTGTTTTTACACCAATACCATGCTGTTTTAGTTACCTTAGCCTTGTAATATATTTTGAAGTCAGGTAGTATGATGCCTCTGGTTTTGTTTTGTTTTGTTTGTTGTTGTTGTTTGCTGATAATTGCCTTGGCTATTTGGGCTCTTTTTTGTTTCATATAAATTTTACTATTTTTTTCTATTTCTTTGAAAACTGACATCAGTATTTTGATAGGGATTGTATTGAATCTACAGGTTGCTTTGGGTAGGATAGTCATTTTAATGATATGAGTTTGTGCGATCCATACTATGGATGTCTTTTCATTTGTTTGTGTCTTTTTCAATTTTGTTCATCAGTGTTTTGTCGTATTATGACCAGAATTCAGGATGCATATTGAGGAAATGTCCTTACAATTTTGAGTCCTTTACTGTGGATGTAAGAGCAGGAAGCAACATTTCTTGGGGGTTTATTATAATCCTCTTCCCAGCATTCTACATTCTTAAACATATATTGGACATGCCCTAGTAATGCTAGTGCCTTTGCCATTCTCAGTCTTAGAATACTGTAGATCTGGTGTCCTAAGTTTAACGATGGGCTAATAAGGACTAGCAACCATCAATCAGATAACAGATACAACAACTGAGCTGACCCCAACAGACTTGCAGGTACCTGCCTGCCAGCCATCACTGGTGGGCAGCACAGGGAAGGGGATGCAAGTGGCTCTCCCAGCAGGTATATAATCTGAGTCCTTAGCTGTGTCTTGCAAATCTCCCAATGACTGACAATACCATGCTTGTTGCCTAGAAAGGTACTGTCAGAACCCGTCCCGTGAGATGTGATACTCAGGTAAGGAAAGATGGAAGTCATCTAGAGGACAGAAATGAGCAAAATTGGTGAGATAATTTATCTCCCTTCTATATAACAATCATACGAATCCCTTCAAGTTCTGGGTTGTCAGTGAGAGCCCCTCCTTAGGGTCTCAGATAGAGGAACAAATTCCAAGGTAATTAGATTTATGTTTATGCGGAGCTCAGTGATCATAGTGATTTTCCAGATGGCCTATTCCCTGGTTAATTAACTCCTATGGATTAGCAAAAGCATATGGCTATACAAAACTATTTGGAATGCACATTTGTCACCTGGTTGATATTACATGATGGTTATATCTATTAGAAATAAAAAAGTAGATTAATTTTAACACCTCAATGAGAATTTAAAAATAAAATCCATGTTAAACTGTTGAATAAGATTTGCCACTAATATATCCTGCTGTCTACTCAAGAGAATTTATAAAATAAAAATTTCATGGGTACATTGCCTTGACAGCTTGAATTGAAAGGTGTGGGAATTGTCAACAATTTTGAAGAGGCATTGCATATTTAAAGGTAATTTCCAAATAGCAATAAATATCTTAGCAACGCTTCTGAGAACTTGTTGGAGTGTGGCCATATAACACCATCAAATGCAGTCATCTTAGTCCAAGTTCATATACCAGTCCCACATATGAAAGGTTTTCCCTTGAAATAAGGTGATGTTGTTTGTTCTGTCAACCCCCATCCAACATGAAAAGAATGAACCACTTTTTAAATCTGTTCTATAAGGGCACATATGTCCCTAATGAATGATTTGGTCATTGAAAAAAGCTGCTAAGCTGTTAACTGGTTCCCTTTCCTCTCCACGTGAACCAAAATCAATATCCTTCTGATGACCCAGACCCAAAAGGCACAAGCTGCCCCACCAGAGAGAGATTAAGACTACATTCTAGGCCAGGTGGGCACCGTTCCTGTTAAGTGTGGGGGAGGAGCAAGCGGATGGATAAAAAGCCTGAGGCAGCCCCTCCCATCTGGGTGAGTCACGGCTTACGATGGGAGCCTGCGTGGGTGACCACCCCGCCCCCCCCGCCCCCCCCCCCACCCTTTTCCCGCCAGGGTTTGGGAGCTCTGGAGTGTGCCTGGCTCTGCAGGAGTTGGGTGGCTTTCCAGGGAGAGTGGAAATGGTGGGTTTTCATGATTCTCTATTAAGGCAAAGTTGCTTTCTTCTTCCTAATGCTCGCTCTATGCCCATCCTCTCCTCGGGGCCTTCTCTCTGACTGTTCTCACCTGCTCCCATGTCTCACTGTGACCCTCAAGAGACAACATGGAAGCCTCTTGCCAGCCTCTTTTGGAAGTGCACTGGCTCCATATGATCTACTGCTGGAATCTTCAAAGACACCCTTCTTTCCTCATGAAGCCCCCCCCTTTCCCTTTAGGATAAAGGACCTTGAGAACTGCCTATGGGAAGTTTGGGTCACCTTAAAAAGGCAATGAAGATCTAGTTAGTCTCTAATCACCCTTTAGAGAGAAGCGGACCGAGGTCTCGGGAATCCTCAATTCCTAAAAGGATTGGGTTGGGGCCCCATGGTTGCTGGAGATGGAACAGGATTTGGGAAACAGAATGGAAGGCAGTTTTTTGCAGAGCTGAAGTTCCTAATAGGGAAGATCTTCTCTAAAGTTCTGTGTTTAGTGTAGAAGCATGCACGGTTGGATTGTCTCTGAAAGAACTACTGAGTTAAATGAAAATGAGTCATAATGATTGTCTTCATCTGGAACACTGGGCAATACTGAACTTCATGCTGTCTTCTGTAAGGTAGGATGGTAATGGCCATCTCTGCCCAACAGGCAGCAGGTGTTATCTTCTGAGCCTTATTTTGTACGTCACCTGTTGTCATTAAGGACTAAATGATTAGGTATTGGAGTCTTCTGAAACAACCTTTACATAAACTTGTGCTAAGGAAGTCAAGTGACCTTTAAGTTCAGCCACCAAAGTGGCAGCAATCATTCACAGAAGCTAAATGTCTTCTCCCGTGGCAGATGCCCCTGGAACTGAGAAGAGCAGGCCCCTTGGAGTATTTCAGTCCTTAAGACATGCATTACTCTGGCCTCCTCTGCAAGGAGGCATTTAACTATGGATTTATATTAAGCTTACCAGGGACACCTGTGGATGCACGAGGTGCTGCTTAAGGACTCTGCTGGTCCCTCAAACTCTCGCAACTAAAACCTTCAGATTCCTTAACAGAAGGCATTTGCTATTCCATTCAATATCGGCCTGGGAGCCAAGGTGCTTTGGTCGTGTTGCCTAGTTCTACACTAATACCAGATCTGGCAAACATCATTTCACATGACTCCAGTAATGTTCATTGGCCCTGTGAGACAGTATGCCATGAATGACATTTTGGAATCCAGAATCGTGATGCAGCAATAGCAGGTAGTGGGAGACAAGTCTCCATTTCTAGTTACTTCCAATATCCTATAGCATAATCTCCACTAGGCAGGTGCTGTGACCCCCATAACTGAGGAGTTTATTAACAAAATGCTACTATACTTTGTTTCTCCTTTAAGCACAGGCTGTTTAAGAAAGGTGGAATCTGGGTTTGCCAGTTTGAATTTACTCAAAGCAACACAAGTAACTTTGGGGGGTAGAGGAATTCTTCCCTGGTCTTTCTGACTGAATCTAATTCCTTTAATGACCTGCCTGTAAACGGAACAATTCTTCACTCCAGCATCACCATCAATCTTATTCATAGATCTGGTTTCTAACTGCTCTCCTGCTAATCCAGGCAGGCTGAATGTGGAGGTTTCTGAGACAACTCGAGTGAGCCTGTGTTTAGGACATTCCAGGTAACTGCTGCTTCCTCTCCTTTTGGGATAGGTAGTGTGAAACCAGGTGAAAGGCTACCCCAAGAACAGCCAAGTTTCCACAGATCATATCTAACCCAGTGGTCATAGTGGGAAACCACAAGGCAGAGAAGCTGAATGTGGCCCTCTGTGTTTTAGAGAACTGTTGTGGAAGGTTTTTCTAGGCTCTCCCAAGCCTGCATCTTATGTAGAGAAGATCCTATCGTAACTACGTCTATCACCTGATGTCATGTCATGCTCAGGGACCTAATCCACTCCAATTCCTTTCCCTTGTGCTAAATTGGTAAGCCTCCCCAGTCAAGTCTGACTTCAACATTCCCGTCTAAATGAACTTGTGTGCTCCTCATCGTCCTGTCTGGGACACCACACTTCTAGATAACATTTTTGTAGACTTGGAGGGCATATCCACAGACCTGTCATGTGGATACATCATGCAATAGTGAGATCTAGGCTTCTGGCATGCCCATCGCCCAAATAGTGAACAGTGTGCCCCATTGGTAACTTCTCAATCCTCACCCCCTCTCAAAATCCCCATTGTCTATTTCCCTGTTTATATGTGTACCTACTGTTTAGCTCCCACTAGAATGAGGCATTTTATTTGAAGATCAAACAAATTTCACTTAGGATAAGTCTTCAGTTCCACATTACTGGGAAAGACATGATTTTATTCTTCATTAAAGCTGCACAGTATTCCATGGTCTTTGGAAACACTTCTTAATCCAAACGAGAATTCCCAAACCAGTGAGGGACTTAAGCTGGTACATCATAAATACTCCTTAGTGCACAGTGAAACTTAAAACTATGAGCTGCCCATTTAGTTCCTTACTAATGTTCTCTTATGAAATGTTTCTAATTAAAACGTGTATACGTCTGCTCATCAAAGTCAAATCCAAAATTGTTCTTCCTGCACATAGTTTTATGAATTCCTAAAGCCCTGAGAGGCTCTCCTTTATTGGATTTGGGCTACAGAAAGTTAAGCACAGATGTTCTCTACCTGAGAAGGTATAATCAGAGGATGGGGCATGGAGAAGGAGAGGAGGCCTGGGGAGGCAGGGGCGTTTCCCGTGCACTCACTGGGCATCAGGGGCAAGGCCTCACTTGAAAGCAAAGGTGCTGCGCTCTCCCTCTGCCGGCTGTCAGACCTTGCCGCTTCCACTTGCCAGCCCTGTTTCCTCTTCCTTCCTCTACACCTCAAAGGTGTCAGAACTCATGAAGGATATGCTGCCAGCTACTGAAGCCAAACTGCAGTGCGTCCTCTTCCTTGAGTACATAGATGCCTTGGCTCACCTAGAGCCTCTCGGGGCTTTTAGGGATTCAGTTTTAAAACTTAAGGCCTGTTGTTGGATACTGGGTGGGTAATGTAGGAGATCAAGTTGCAGCTTCAGCACAGGTGTAGCTCAGGTGATGGAACTGCAACACCTGCGCTATTTGGAGCAACGGGGGGTGGTCTAGGCAAACATCCGCTATGCCCTGGTGGCACCCCAGGAGGTGCATGCTCTGTCCATGGAGGACCAGAAGTGACACCTCTTAAAGGAATGTAGAGGTGCCAGCGTGTCTTCAGGATCTGCCCCTGAGGGCTTGTGGGAGGGCAGGACTATACCCAGGAAGGAGCCGCTCTGCTTATTGCAATAAGATGTGAGCTGTTGACCTGTTCCCCTCGTCTTGCCTCTCCACGTGGAGAGGTGGTTGTCAATATCTTTGTGAGGACCCAAAAGGCACCAGCTGCTCCAGCAGAGGGGCGGTTAAGAAACATACTCAGGCCAGGTGGGCACTGTTCCTGTTAAGTATGGGGGAGGAGCAAGCGGGTGGACAAGCCTGAGGCAGCCCTTCTCATCTGGGTGAGTCATGGTTTACAAGGCAGCCTAGGTGGGTGGCCCCTTTTCTCACCAGGGTCTGGGAGCTCTGGAGAATGCCTGGCTCTGCAGAGGTTGAGTGGACTTTCGTGATTCTCTATTAAGGCAAAGTTGCCTCTTCCTAATGGTCTCCCTTGAACCATTGCCTCCTCAGGCCTTCTCTAGCTGTTCCCACCTGTTCTGTGTCACCATGACGCTGAAGTGGCAGATATGAAAACCTCTGGCCTCAGAAGTGTGCTTGGCTCCACAGGATATATCTCTGGAATCATCAGAGGGACCTGCTTTCCTTGGAAAGCCCCTTTTTTCCCTTTAGGAAAAGTACCCTGAGAATTACATATGGGAGGTTCCGGCTGCCTCTTAAGAGGCAGTGAAGACCTGGTCTCTTCTAGCAGTTTAGAAATAAACCAAAATCTTGAAGCTTCAACTCACTATGAAAAGGCTGAGGAGTGGGTCCCAGAGGCTGCTGTGGGAGCTTGGGAAACAGGATTTGGGGAAGTAAGGAAAGACAGTTTGTGCAAAACTGAAGGGTCTCACAGGAAAGATCTTTCTAGCTTTCTTTACCTTAGTGAAGTAAGCAAGAATGGACTGCTCCAAGTGTTTGGTTAAAAGGAACAGTAATGACTCCATTGGGGGGAAAAAATCGGGGAAATTGAATTTTATCTCTTCTCCTGCATAATGGATGGCAGCTGACATCCCTGTGCCCAATCAGTACCAGGTACCTTGACACCTGTTATAGTTCAAATGACTGGGGCCTGGGGCCTGTTCAAACTAAAACCTCTGGGTGGATTTTATACAAGAGCTAAAATGAGCTTGTTAAGCTGGAAAAGTGGTAGCCAAATCAGCTGTGGAAGCCAAATGACCTTTAATGTAGCAAGTGCCCCTACAACTTGAGAAGTTCAGGCCCCTTAGAGAACTTTGGTCTTCAAAGCAAGGTTGTTTCTTGCAAGCATCCCCTTACAAGTTAGACCACACTAACTGGATGGAACATGAAGATGATAAGGGACGCCTGTAGACATGAAGGTAGTAGTGAACTTTGCTATTCCTTCAAACTCTTGCAGCTAAAGTCCTCTAATTCATTAAATAGAATGGCACATGCCTTCTGTCACTGGGCTTCAAAGTGTTCAGGTCCTGTTGCCTAAACCTATACTGATGTTGGATTTGACAAGCCTTCCTGTATGTGCAGTATTGTAAGGATTCCTGCGTCCTTCAGTAATGCTCATTACCTATAAAACTGGCAGAAACTACATTCTGGACTAGAATCTTGACCTAGCAAAAAAGGTAATCTTACTTCCAATATTCTGTAGTGAATCTCCATCAGGCAGGTGGCCATAATCCTGGTACTTCCGAGGGGTCTACTTAATGAAATGCTACCATACACTTCCACCTTCTGTACTAAGCACAGTGTATTTCCATCATAGAAAAAAAGGTGACTGGATTTTCTTGTTGGATTTTTCTCAACCAAAGTAGTTTTGGTGTAGAGGATTCAACCCTGTATTTCTGATCCAGTCTAGTGCCTCTGGTGATAGGACTTTACAGGTAGCCAATCTCCTGCTTCGGTTTAACCTTGATCCTTAGCTCAGGCTCCTAATTGTCCTATAAATCCAGCAAGGCAGCTGATGGAGGCTCCTCTGAGACGGCGTGAGTGAATGCACTAAGACATGTTCTCACGTTACATTGCTTTTGGGAAAAGCGGCCTAAGTGGCCTGTAGTATCCCTTCAGTCTGCTCCACAGAGAAAAGCTACCAGCTCATGTAGACATTAAGGTCCTAGAAACAGTTTTGAGGCTCTTCTGGACTTCCATGGCCAGCATCCAGGTTCCTGCAGCTACACTGCAGTGGAGACCTGCCTGTCCTCAGACTGAGCCCTCCCCATTCTCCTCAATGTTATAGCTGCAAACACCCGTGGCCCCTCCTGGGAAGTGCGTTTGCCACAGGGCCTGCTTTTTCTCTCCTTCCTCTAATCCAAAAGGCAGGTATCTTATGTAGGGGTGTACTGATGGCTAGAATGTAGAGTTTAAGGCTTGTAAGCCCTGTTCTTGCATCCTGAAACAAGTCAGACCCACATGGGAAATGTGTAGCTTGGCCTATAACACTCGGCCTCTCAGTCCAGCCACCTGTTTCCTGGACAGCACATTGTGGGTTCTTCCCTCTGCTAACTCGAGTGCCTAGGAGAGACAGGCACTGTTCAAGGCCTGGGGCACAGAGCCATCAAGACAGTCTTATGATAAATCAAGATAAGACACATGCAGGAAGAATGAGTGTCTTACCGCTCCTTTTCTTGGCCCTTTTGGGTGCTTCTCCTAAATTTGGAGCCTTTTTATCTCCTTGGTGCACATTGTAGTCTCGTTTTGTTTCATCAGCCCCATCCTCCCAAATTGGCTCCCTCATGCCGGTGGCTACCACAACACCTCCCGTTCGAGTGGTGTCTTACTCCAAAGCACTGCCTTGGGATTTCTGTTTATGTGCACATTGTTATCCTAAGCACCTGTTCTCAGAAAAATAGCACAAAGGAGCAGCAACCAGTGTGGAAGTGACTTGCATTTCTGTGGTATGGTAGCACTTTCCCACTCCTAGTAGAATGTTGACTATTCTTCCCGCCACCATCCTTGATGCAGAGTAGGAGATAACGAGATGCAAAAGATAAAAGAATGAGGAACAGGTGGATGAGGTTAGTAAGGCCATCTACCAGGATGATGCAATTTGGAAGTCCTGAAGTCTAGATCCCAAGCTGAGTTGGGAGCTTATGTGCTCCTAACTCAGTATAGAGCTTGCCACCTAGGGAAGGAAGGAATGCAGAGAAGAACTCAACTCGAATTTTAATCCAGGTTTCCCTACTGTACACAAATCCTTAGCTAATTGGCTGAGCTGCTTTAAGATAGTTAAAGATCATACACATTCTAAAAAAAAGATTCCAAAGTTATCCCTAAAACTATGTCTATTTCTCCTACCCTGTTTTTCTATTTTTCCACTACCACCTAGGTGGTGGCAAGACGTGCCTCCTTGAGGGACATGCAAGCCTCTCTCCTGTCTCAGAATCCCAAATCCTAAGAATTATTCCTGAAATTCATAGTCTTTAGTGGTACCTTGAGGTTCCTCTGAGGAGACTGAGCACCATGTACCTGGAATTGAACCTCACAACTGCTCTTCAGTTTTGAGTGGCTTAGTCTTCAGATCCTAAAGTAGATTTGGGGTGGACCAATGTTTGTGCAATTCTTAAAAACCATTTCCCCTACTAAAAAGGTGGGAAGGATTCAAATCCCTGGAAACATTGCTGAAATTGAATGCCAGGATGCTCAGCTGCCCTGGAGCTTGTTCCTATTTCAAGCAGGTGCTCATGGCATGAACATGAATTGTTCTCCAGCTGTGTAGCTTACGTCATTCTAGTGCCAGAATTAGAGCGAGGTAGAGCCCTGAAACTCCCCTGACTGCATCCCAGTTGAATTGTGGGAGGAGCTAAACTCTTCTAATATGAAGACGAGTCCTAGCTTCTGATATGTCCAGGTATACTTTTTAGTATCTGATTTAGGTTGAATAGAATTGGGTATGATGAACCTGCTCGAGTAAGGCTTGTGTTCTAATCTTTGGTTAAACTGAAATGGAAATACTCTTGTTGAAGGTAGCAGTTAGTTAAGCATCCTATCTTTTAGAGAAAGTGCTACTGTTAGCATCTTGACTATGCTTCTCCCCTAACTTCCTTCTGAAACCACGTATCGGGCCTCTTTGCGTGCCATACCAGGCTTTCTGTATCTTTTCACTTGCTTTTTACTTCTACATCACCAATTTCATCTAAGATACCTCTTCTTTGATCTCATTCATTGAGTTAATCTTCAAGAGGGTAGGATGATCTTTGGATACTGGCTAACATTTTAGCCTGTCTGAGGACGGTGGTGTTGCCAGGCCAAAAGATAACTTCTTGGAGCCCAAGCAATTGGACTGAATCTACATACAAATCCTCAACCACGTACAGTTGCTAGTGGAGCAGATGCAAGTCTAAGAGCTGCTAAATTCGCGAAGCTAGAGAGACAAGCCTGACAGCCCAAAGGCACGGCACGCTTGTAGAGTGTAGAATGAAAGTGAGGCTCAGGAGTCCTCCTGTGAGTTCAGGGTAGGGTAAGAAAGTTGTTATACCCAAAGAAATTCTGCAGGTCTGACAGTCTTAAAGGTTCCTCATAAGCAGGGTTAAGGGGCAAGGAACTGGACTTATGCCAGTAACAAAGACGTGACAAGAGCTCAAGCAAAGGACTCGGGCGCCCTGACCTGAGTCTCCACTCACAGAACTAGGAGTGTTTGTCTCGGGACAAATACATGCGAAACATCTAGTTAGGTGGCCAGTTCTTGGGATGGGGGCAGTAGAGATATTGAATCTAGGGGTTTGACTTTGGAAATACCATATAGTCAAGATTTAAATATCACTTTACCCTTACGCGAGAACAGGCTGAACGTGGCATCTAGTGGCACATAGGGAGCCTGATTTTGCAGGATTCCCAGAATTAAGAGGAACCTCCAGGATTTGTCATCTCTGCTTCCATGTCTTGAGAAGGGTTCCCATGACACTGCTTCAGGAGCAACTAGATAGCTTCTGATACAAAATGTAGATTAGTCTCCTATAGAATGATCTTGAATATGTGTAACTCTGGCAATTCAAATGAGTAAAAGACAAAACGAATTGCTGGCCTTAATTCCAACATTCCTGATCTCCATGCATGTCTCCCACCGAGACCTCAGTATTACAGAGCAATTGCTATCATCCAATAGACTGTACCCTATTGGGTAGGAGAAATAGACAAATAACTTGAGGGATAACTTTGGGGTAACTTTTTGAATGTGTATAATCTTTGACTCCAGCTTAAAGCAGCCCAGTCAATTAGCTAAGGATTTGCGTATAGTAGGGAAACCTGGATTATAATCCTGGAGTCCTTTGGGGATCTTACAGAAGTTCTTGACTGTCCTGTGAGCTGAGAAGCTTTACACAAAACAGAACCCATATACCATCATCGTCCTGGACTGTTGCATATTCTAAAGTCTGAGAACATTGGTGATAACTCAAGCCTGTTGGAGTACATTTCTGAAGATAATCTCAAGTTAATATTCATCTTTATTGCTAGCCACCCCCTCGTCACCATGACTTAAAAGGGATGATGCTCTCCTGAGCCTCAGATCTCTTACATCCATAGTTGGTGGGAACTATTGTTGGCGTTGCTAATATTGACTGTTCTAGCTGTGGGAACACAACTGCTAGAACTCGGAGGTGTTAGAGAGCTAACCCTAATCTCAAAGCGCAGGGGTGCATCACCCAAAGCAGACATGCTCAGCTTGCATATTCTCAGGAACTTCTGGCAGGACCAGGGATCTAAATGCCTCTAGACATAGAACAAGTAAGACTTTGCCATAAGGAAGATCTTTTGTATATTCATGGCAACACGGAAAGAGACCATAAAGCACTTGCTTTTTACTTCTACATCACTAATTTCATCTCCTAAGATACCTCTTCTGCTTTGATCTCATTCATTGAGTTAATCTTCAAGAGGGGTAGGATGATCTTTGGATACTGGCTAACAACATTTTAGCCTGTCTGTGAGGACGGTGGTGTTGCCAGGCCAAAAGGTAACTTCTGGAGCCCAAGCCATTGGATTGGATCTACACACAAATCTTCAACCACGTACTATTTCCATACTGTACAAAGTGGCAATAGTAGTATGAACTTCATAAAATGAGTTGGTACAATTATGTGGGTACAGGTATATGACTTAGTGATTTGGAAGATGAGATGAATCTAGGGTAATGAGTTAAACTAAGTCCAAATCTGGAGTACAAAAATAGCAGGTCAACATCTGGAATACAAAAATTTGGAGGACAAAAGTACCAGGCCAACATTTAGACAAAAGACCTAAAAGCAGAAATCACAGGGGAAGCTGTGCTGAGTGGGGCTCAGTGGAACTCAGACCTCTAGAACAGAGTCGGCAGGTCAACTTCAGATGTCTCTTGGCCCACCTCGAATACAGGCCCATTGAATTTCATGCCCAGAGTGAGACAGGCGATAGCTATGACTCCCACAAAACCAGGACTTCCTAGGTTAGTCTGGCTAACTTTTCCTATTGATATAACTGAAGGCTACTCTGAATGAGAAGGTACAAATGGATGGTGAAAGAAGGAACAATGTAGCCTTAGGAAGAGGCAGGACTAGTGAAGTTGGTATGAGAGAGACTTGCCATGGTAACCATTACCTTCTTATCCGAAGGTGTGAATCTGAAGGAACTGGAAGTTCTCCAACTGTCTTCTCCAGGTAAATCTGCAGGCATCTGTAGTACCATTGAAAGCCTATTAAATCACTTGGAAATATGTGGCAGTTGCATTTTGAATGTCCAAAAATCTCTTCAAACATCTAAAATTAATACACATGTGAAGTAGTAAAGCTAGAGTGAAGTGAATGCCTGATTCATTCTTTGATAATGAATCTTAAAAGCTAGATAACTCTCAGAAGGTTAAGCATTTGCTTTACCGTAAATGATAACAGACCCTGTATTAGTCCATTTTCATGCTGCAGATAAAGACATAACCTGAGACTGGGCAATTTACAAAAGAAAGGTTTAATCGGACTTAGTTCCACATGGCTGGGGATGCCTCACAATCATGGCAGAAGGCAAGAAGATGGAGCAAGTTATATCTTATATGGCTGGCAGGAGGCAAAGAGCCTGTGCAGGGAGACTCCTGTTCTTAAAACCGTCAGATCCTGAGACCTGTTCACTATCATAACAGCATGAGAAAGACCTGCCCCCATGATTCAATCATCTCCCATGGGGTCCCTCCCACGACATGTGGGAATTATGGGACCTACAAGATGAGATCTGGGTGGGGACACCAAGCCAAACCATCTCAGACCCCAAAGGTTGAGACTTGAGGGACTTTGAGATGTCTACCTGCCACCGAGCTGGTGACTGCCTAATGAGTCAGCGGGAGGAGAAAAATGGGAGGGCTTCTTTACCAAAAAAAGCAATAACTGTTCTAATTCTTCTCTGGATCTCTGGAAGTAAACTCAAAGGTTGTTGTAAGACTTCTCAGGCTACCCTGGAATGAAGGTAATGCCCTGGCTCCAGGAGCTTGCTTGTTTTTGTATAAATCTGAAAACCCTTTTGAGTGGACTAGAGTCTTGCTACACAGCCTTTATCACTCTCTAAGTATCTTTCCTTTTTTTAAAAAGACCAGCTAATCTGGATGTCTGTTACAAAGTTGTTATGCTGGTCCAGTGTCTTTGAGGTCTTCACAGAATTAGCTGGCACTAGATCATTAGGGAATTGTGGGTTTACTATGACCTGCCTAGATACTAGTATCTCATATGTGCAGATCCAAGTTCAAGAGAATGTTCTCTAGGTCCCAAAATTAAATGCATTATCAAACCATGGAGATGGATAGCTGAAGAATAGTGGTAAGGGTGGCTGAAACAATCAAGATTGTGAGCAGAGGAGGAAGAAAACAGGGTGACTGGGGATAAATGGTTAAACGGAAGCTAGAACTTACATGGCCTCCAAACAGAAGCTTTGGGTAGGTCAAATTGACTGGACACAGGATGAGAGGCTGTATCAGGATTCTCTACAAGGAGAGAACTAATAGAATATATATGTATGAGAGTGAGTTCACTAAAGGGAACTAACTCACATGATCACAAGGTAAAGTTCACAATAGGCTCTCTGCAAGTTAATCATGGAAGCAAGTGGTGGATCAGTCTGAGTCCCAAAACCTCAGAAGTAGGGAAAGTAGCGGTGCAACCTTCAGTGTGTGGCTGAAGGCTCTAAGAGCCCCTGACAAAACCACTGGTGGTGTTAGGTCTAAGGGTCCAAAGCTGAAGAACTTGGAGTCTGATGTCTGGGGGCAGGAAGCATCCAGCAAGGGAGAAAGATGAAGGCCAGAAAACTCAGCAAGTCTGTTCTTCCATCTTCTGCCAACTTGATTCTAGCTGTGAGAGCAGCTGATCAAATGGTACCCAGGTTGAGGGTGGGTCGGCTTCTCCCAGTCCACTGACTGAAATAAATGTTAATCTCCTTTGGCAACACCCTCACAGACACACCCAGAAACACTACTTTGCATCCCTCAATCCAATCATGTTGATACTCAATATTAACCATCACACAGACCGAGAATCTACATCAAATGTGGGGATCATGGCCCATGGTATGAGAGGTAGGAGATAAGCCTTTCCAGTGGTTGGACCAACCTATCTCTCAGGCTTCTGAGATGCTGAGGTGGGGAGGTCTGTGAGCCTTTCCCAAGGTATCACTGGATAAAGTTCACTTCTGAAGCCATTGGGAGGGAAAACAACCTAGATCTTATCAGACCCTTTGAAACAGACTAGCAATGTTCTGCCATCTCCTCTGGGTGCCCACAGAAAACTACAACGATTCCATTTTTAAAGCCTTATGACACAAGGCTGACACATGGTGAGTTTCACTGTTAACTATTCTCAGCATATACGGACACTGGCAGAGACAATGCCCATGCCAAGTTTGAGGAGTTTGATAGGTTGATCAGGGATAATGTCAGTGAATGGGAGGAGAAAGCAGGATTGGTCAGGAGATATTAAACTGTAGTGCAAGTCCGGCTAAAGAATCCATCAACATATCACAGAGCTCCGGAATACGTACGGTGCATCTGAAACACCCTGCAACACCTTCCTCTGTCTTGCTGCTGGAAATACCATGCAACACACATGTCTGAGCCCTTATATAAACCAGCATATTGCCTGTACTATATCCCAGTCCCCCTCCCTAGAGGGTCTTGGGAATTGTGATGTCAGAGCACAAGGTGGGTGGCAGGGGTATTGCTACTGCACTCACCAACCAGCAATTGGGACCTTGTAGCCAATTCCTGAATCCCACCTTGCTCTTGAGTTCCAGGTCAAGTTATGTTGTCATCTGTCAAGCTGACTAATAAAAGCAGAACCTGAGGTGAGGATAGGTGGTATGTAAGTTGATACGAGAGATGATCCCATGAGCATCTGCAGGGCAGTGGGAAAGTGAGACTTGGAGGTAAACGAGTTTACCATTCAACACACCCAGAGGTCCATCTCACTTAAACTTCAGAATACACTAGGGACCTGCCTCAGCATTATCTTGGTCAGGTGAGACTTAGTATGTAACAACTGCATCCATCATAAGTTAGGCCTTGTGAATTCACCATAACTTTGGCCTGCACTTCATATTGCTGAAGCCTTAAGATCTTTAAAGATTCTACTCTCCTAGGGCCAAGTACATCAGTGTCTGGCCAGGGAGGAGAGATCTGTCAAGATCACATCCAGCCATTGAGTGCAGGATCCCCGAGTGACCAGCTAGAGATGAGATGCCTTGTCTTACCCAAAACAGTTCCACATTCTCAATTATGGTGAGACTGCTACCAGAAACTGCTAATGGGGCAAGGGGAGGACCTACTGTGTGCCCTACTTCCTGCACTTTGTCCTCCAACGCAAGTGCTGATTTACTTGTAGCTCCTGGTCATCGTGTGACCTGAATCTGCCATGTGATATAATCAAATCTGAGAGCAACATCCACCACTCAGAACAAGGACTCGGGGTAAACAAAAGGTAGACTACCCTCCCTTCTACCAGACAGTCTGCATCTCATCTTCTGCTACCAGACAATGGAGTTTTCTCAAAGTATTTGAGATAATCTTAGGTTGAGTCTCTTTGCTGAGTTGGTCCTAGCCTAGGCAGTGACTACTGTCACCAGGGAGCTGTGAAAGAGGCTGTTAGTCAAGGTCTCAGAGCTCCATCCACAGTGGCCATTAGAGGGGGACAGCTAAGGGCTCTCCCTTGAATTCAATGTCATGCCCACATTTCTGAGCTGTGCAGTTCTGTATCCTGGACTGTGCCATGACTTCCCATCCCAGCGGCAGTGAGTGGCCTCTCTCCATTCTATTCCTGCTGTGGAACATACGTGGCGTGCTGGAGAAAAAGTCTGATTCAGTCACCTTTAGAGACCTGTGACTAGCCAGGAGCCAATCATACATTTGACTTGCTGTGGTAAATAGTCTTCTTCCTGTTTCTCCATTCAGGTTAAATTCTGCCTTTTCTTGAACCTGTGGGAAATTGTCTTCATATAAACATTGACCATCTGCCCTCTCCTGTTTTTAAGATGTGTGACCTTAAAGTTGCCAGCTTGCTAACTGTAGAAATTACAGGGTTTTGTGGGTATCCAAGTCTTCTAAGACAGATTGTCTTGGAATCGGGTTCTTTTGTTCTCTATGCAGGATCTAGATGCTTAGACAATAACTTCTGATGTACTGAAATATTTTGGAAAGAGATTAGTCTCCTGAAACTTCCACCCACAACTATGTCTTCACTACTGAAGGGAAGAAAGTCCTATGAATGCCTTGAATGATCGCTTGAACTGAAAGTGAACAGATACAGTCACAAAATGCTCACTATTTTAACTTATTTATACCTTGCCTTCTAACAGTGTTTGCATATCTCCCAAAACCATCAAATGTCCCTCATGTAAGATATGGTCAGAAGCTCACAGGACTCCTGTTCTCGTCAAGCCTTGATGATCCTAGGTTTTTGAGGATTGTGCTGCTTAAGACAGATGAGTCATAGCAAAACACTTCTCAAAACTGACTGAATAAAAACCACATTTCACTTGGTCCCCTTCTTCCTGGCTCTTGACAGTCAGTTACCTTGAAGCTGGTTTGTGTGAAGTTGACTCGACACTTAACAAGAACCTAAATGGTGGAAGGAGACAGGGACGTGACTTGGTAGTTAGAAGAACCAGGAAGGGAGTAAAGGGGAAGTTTACCTGGGGGAAATAAGTGGGTTTCATGTTCGAGATTTTTCTGGGAAAAGACTTCTCTTGCTAAATACTGGAAAAAGCATTCGCCCAACAAATGGTACCAGGGTTACCAGTTACCAGAGAGGGCTTAATTATTCTTGAAAGATCTAGATGTCATCTGATATCTTCAAGAATATTTTGTGGCTTAATGGCAGGATAGGTAGTCCTTGAATCGGGAACCTGGGAAGCATGATGTCTCTCGGCTCCTGAGCTGTCCTTGCTCCTCGTGGCGAAGACTTGTTTCCCTGAGGTAGCTGTGTGGATAGTGGGCTTGAAGTTTCCAGCCAAGCAAGTGACTGCATAAAAACAATCCCATATTGTAACTCATTTCAACCAAGAGGCTAGTAAGATCTCCAGCCAACAGATTCTATTATCAAGGTGATCATGAAACTGAACATGATGGTGTGAAGGTTGGAGTAGAAGTTATTCTCCCCTGGAAAAACTTGCCTTCCGTGGGAAGCTCATAAACTAGCGGTGCTCATAGGTGGTTGTGGTTATCCTTGTTCCTCACCTAAGAAATGAGGATCATCTTACTGGTTTTTAATCAGTAAAACATCACCTGCCATAAGAATCAATTACACTGAAGGGCATTTTCTGACAGTAGCTATCAGACTTTAAAATGAGCCTGCTAAATCTCATGATTCACTTCATTGATTCAGTTAACTTGAGCTTGTATCTTGTACACCTTAGATTTGATTCCATGTCTCAGAGTTGTCCCAAAATATAAAAATCTTGCCCATTATCTCCTCAGAATTATGTCTTAATTCAGGTCACCACTTACACATCTACTAGGCCACTGAGTTTGCCCATAACTCACCTATGTATAGTATACCTAATTTTTCTCATTTGGATATTTTCTATTTTATCCTTAATTTTAATAAATTCCTCTGCAATATCCAACTGACTGCTATTTCCACCCACTGATTGTCCTAGATGCTGAAACTTCCTAAGTTTGACTTAGACATCTTCTACATTGTATGTTTTATTGAGCATAAGACAGTGATAATGAAACATTCCTATAACCATATGCTCATAAGTCATTTCACAGGGCTTGTGGGGCTGTGAAACCAAGAGCTCTTAATGCTACGACCAAATATTTGAAGTCCTCCATAAGATAGCTACCAGGAAACACAAGACTTAGCCACTCACACTCGTGACATGACTCATATCTGTAGAAAAGTGCCTCAAAGTTTTAAATAGTGTAAAGTTATAAAAACTAAGGTAATCGATTAAATGTTCCTTGTACCTGTATCTGTTAATCAACTTTTATTCCTTCTCCTAGTGCATGTGGAGTACCAGTTCCCATTGCATTCTCCTGGTTGAGTGTTGGGTTGGCCTCTTCCTCATCTCATGTAGAGTCAAACTAAAACAGTCCAAAGAAACAAGGATGCTTTCTCCTCACAAGCCTCATTTGGAACTACATTTTTATGGGTGAATGTCTACTTAAATGGTGTGCAGTAGAACTTTGGAGTCTGAGCAGCTTGCCTGTTTATTGATGATGCAGCTGTCTTGTCTGACTTCGATTCCTTTCCTTTTATGCCAATCATGGGGCACACTTACCTTTCAGCATATTGTTTCCCGGGTACAGTACCAGCTTGCTTTCATCTGGGCCTAGCAAGTGGGAGAAGCTTGCAGGAGATGGAGGGAGGGAAGTACTAACATGCTTCACCTCCTCACTGCCTCCTCACTGCCTCCTCACTGCCTCAGACCTCATTCTGAGTCTGCTCCATGGGCCCAGCTTTATCAGACGAGGCAACCGCAGTGTCACTCTCCAATGGGAGACTATCCAGGTGTTTCAAAGAGACCAGCTAATGTAATTTTCCAGTCAGCATGGGAATGGCCACAAGTGTCTTTCCTCTTGGAAACCAAGCATGCTACTTTACATTTCCATGGCCTCTGCTGTCAGGTTGTTACATCTTTCCTCAGGGATGGGTGAAGGGAGTGTTCAGCTTCCCGTTACTTGTTTACATGAAATTCTTCCTGACACTTAGAATTCACGTACCTTTTCCGTCTTCATGGCCAACTCATATCCCCTGAGTGTAATTATAGGACAATGGTTTTTAGTTTACAAACACAACTCATTGTCAATACTCAATATCCTTAGGTTCACAGAACAGGCAGTGTTCTATCAGTTTCAGAGAGACTTTTACCTATGGAACTATAAAAATATAGGGTTCTAGGCCTGAACTTCTCCCCAGAAACATTAGGCAACTTCCTGGAAGACTTTAGTTGACATTTGGTGCCATTAACACTGAACCATATAAAATAGCTTCCTATTCAAATGAACTTGGGCTGCACTGGGCTTCTCAAAAGCCGTTCTAGATTGCTGCTGTTCACTCAGAAGATTCTGCAGACCAGGTAGTGTCCCCTCCCAAAGTAAACTCCAGGTTTAGTTTCAATCATTAATAGAAAAAGATTATTTATCCTTGTTCTTGAGCCTGACTTTGTTGGTTAGGACAAACTACAATGGGTGGCAATGAGAATGGGGTAGGAAGTAAACCTTCAAACAGAATGGGGACAGTGCTTAGTCTTGTGTCCATGTCTCTAGAGTAGACAAGCTGGCTCAAAAGGTGTTTAATAAAACCATAGCACATAACCTGTCTGACCATGTGGGACACCGTGTTTAAGTGATGTCGTCTTTTGTCCTGGTCTTTCAGTGTTGTTACCTGGGCTCATAGGAAATAACCCAATAGATAAATTGGGTGGTGTGGAGGTCTAGCCTCAGAAATCTAAGTTCTTGCAATAACTTTGCCTCCAACACAGTTATGGGCAAACTTCAGTGTAGAAAGTAGCACTTCTTACACTCATGGGTACAGGCTGGCAAATGGTAGGAATAGTTGCAAAAATGTATGTAGATTTAAAACTTGCTTCCTAACTGATAAAAATTTCTAATACATACTGTACTAGGGTTCTCCAGAGGGACAGAAATAATAGGATATTATCTATAATGAAGCTTATTAAGGAGAATTGACTCACGATCACAAGGCAAAAATCCTATGATGGGCTGTCTGCCAGCTGAAGGACTGAGCCCACTACTGGTTTCCAAGTCCAAAAGCCTCAAAAGTAGGGAAGCCAACAGTGCAGCATTCACTGTGACTGAAGGCCTGACAGCCCCCGGCAAACCACTGATGTAAGTCCAAGAGTGTAAAGGCTTAAGAACCTGGAGTCTGATGTCCAAGAGCAGGAAACATCCAGCACGGGAAGATGACAAAAGCTGGAAGACTCGGCAAGCCAGCTTATCCTACCTTCTTCCACCTGCTTTGTTTTAGCCATGCTGGCAGCCGATTGGATGGTGCCCACCCACATTTGAGGGTGGGTCTTCCTCTCCCAGTCCACTGACTCAAATGATAATTTCCTCTGGAAATATCCTCAGGCACACCCAGAAAAAATACTTTACCAGGATAAGGACAATGTGTAGTCGCCTGTCAAATGAGAAGACAGTAACACTGCCTGAGAACGAGGGCTCTTTCTGCTACTGAGCTCTTCGTGACTCTAGGCAATGATGGGCACCCCCAAGATGAAATCGACATACTTGGCTCCAAAAGCACTAGGTCTGCCAAATTGCCCACTAAGGGCATACTCAGAATGAAAATTTGGGGTGATTGAATTCTTTCTAAGAACAAGGATCATCACACAGATGAGACCCTTGGAAGTTAAAGCTGGCCTTAACTACAGGGTGAAACTGAGGACTTATTCAAAGCCA
The DNA here is from genome assembly GCF_001698545.2 of Rhinopithecus bieti. Taxonomy (NCBI): domain Eukaryota; kingdom Metazoa; phylum Chordata; class Mammalia; order Primates; family Cercopithecidae; genus Rhinopithecus; species Rhinopithecus bieti. Next base: position 390,365 of record NW_016815304.1, read on the forward strand.
CATTCATGCTCTTTTACTGATTTCAAAATTGAGAAACCCTTGTCCATACCCATGGCTTGGTGTTCTCTGCACCTACTGATTTCCTCTGTGCCTGAATATTGTCAATCTCTTCACTGATTTGGGGGTTGCTTGGACATATTTTCTCCGGCCACCTAGATATGAAGATGTTCTGCTCAAATCAATGGACTAAAGCTGAAATCCAAGCCTGGTCCTCAGAATTGACTATTATGCAGCTATTTTGTACAATGAAGAGCAAGAATTGACGTCATTATCTAGGATGAGTCCACTATTCCAATATGTGCTGACATCTATAAACAAAGGCCTATAGATAATTAGTACCGAATGGGCTTTCATTGAGATACTTCATGTCCTGAAACTGACTGCTTCGGATCCCCTAAACTTTGGGGGCATCCTTAGCGGGGGCATCTTCAGTGAAGTTAAAATATCACTGGTTCACATTTTACCTGTTCCTTATAATTAAACATGGAATGACTCCAGCAAAAAGACCTAATGGTGTCTTGTTTAAAATGAACTGTTTAAGCCAGATTGATTGTGATAGGCTTGATAGTACCTCTTCTGGTTCAAGTTGGTGTTGAATATGGGGAATATGGGATAAGCTGTTATAGATGCCCTGTACTAACTGCAAGGCCAAGAGATTTCCAATGGCTCTATGGGGACAGGGTATTTCTGATCGTGTACACGTCTGTGTGTATAAGTAGAAGATCTTAGGATGAACACATACCAGTAATGGTAGTCCCTGATCTAGAAGAGTTTGCTCCTTCCTAGAAATGAAACCATTTCTCTATCAAATTCCTGTCATTCTAGAAACAGCAGGTGATGCACTTGTTTCATTAAGCTGTGTAAAGGTTATTTTTCTGGTTCTTGGTCTCATGTGAACTGAGCTCTGCAAGTTTCTGAAGTCTGAACTTGTCAACTTTTATTTGTGACCTCTTCTCCACTGGCATGCCTGATTCCTTTGAACTTGCTCCCAATTATGGGGGGATGTCTAAACATATGAAACAAGATGACACAGAAGTGGTTATAGGAAAGCCTCACTTACATATCGTCTGAACCTTCTGACTCCAATGTCACAGGAGCCTGGGTGTTATGGAAGGTAAAACTTATGCCCTCAATGAATTCTTGTGCTCAGAATCTGAATGTTGGCTCTTTGCTCTCAGGGTGGTCGTACAAATAACTTTCTCGAAGTTCACAACTGGAGTTACAGTTCAGAACACCCCACCCTCAAAAAATCCAGCTTCTGTTATAACATTCTTCTGTATGCGTTTGTATAACTGAGTTGTATCACCATATTAAGTCTGTAAGTGATTAAGTCTGATTAAGGTGATTAAGTTGTATCACCATATTAAGGAATATTCAAGGAGCCTGCAGGCTGGAAGGCAAAAGAAAGTTCTTAAACCTTTATCTCCTGAAGTCTGAGTTTTTAGGAAATGGGCATGTTAAAGAGGATTTGTGATATCCATGAGACAAGTGTGTGTGTTTTTAATTAGATGGAGTCTTGCTCTGTTGTCCAGGCTGGAGTTCAGTGGTGCAATCTCAAGTTACAGCAACCTCCACCTCCCGAGTTCAAATGATTCTCCTCGAGTAGCTGGGATTACAGGTGTGCACCAACGCACCTGGCTAACTTTTCTGTTTTGAGTAGAGATGGAGTTTCACCATGTTGGCCAGGCTGGTCTTCAACTCCTGACCTCAGGTGATCCACCCGCCTCAGCCTCCCAAAGTACTGGGATTATAGTGCATGAGCCACCATGCCTGGCCCCATGAGTCAAACTGGAAGACAAGTCAGATGAGACACTGCTGAGGTTTTCCTGGATGTCAAACACTTACAAATATACAAAATCATTCCAGCCATTGGAAACTATGAAGGGTTACTGAGTTTCACTGTTGGGTGCTAAGTTTGTTCTATGGGCTCGGTGGGCAGCAGGTGGTATGCATGAGCAATGTCACACATTACCTAAAGCCTTCCATTCGTGTGCATCTACTTGTTCCCTACTAAGTATCAATGGATACTCTCTGGCTAAGTTCAGGTGGCCAGCATTAACGGTGAGGTCTAAACTACTGCTTTTCTCTTCTCAGCTTAGATCTGAATGCTAGGACCTCTGTGGAGAAGCCTCTGAGGTTTTGCTCCATGTTTTGTTTTCAAAAGTTATTGCATATGCTAGAACATCCTATTGACCTGAGCTCTTCTGTCATTGCGAATCCAGAAAAATGATTTGTTCTCACCTAGGTCTTAACTACAAAGGAGTGCTAGGAAATTCAGGATCTGACTTTAAACAGAAGTGGAAGACTTTAGTTGTCACCCACATAATATCTGCTCTGGAGATGAATTTTAAGTTTAAGCAGGGACACTCAAGACAGATATAAATGTCATAAGTATCCATCACACATGAAAGTCTTGGCCAGTAGCAGTCTCCCATCCGGGAGTTGTCAGAGCCAGTTGTAGGTCCCCATGTGGTTCAGAAAGGGCAACCAGGTCTGACCTTGAAGCTGCCTCATTACTTGGATTTTTCAACACTAAACTCACAGGACAAGATCTATGGTAGAGAAGGAGCAGGACTGAAATTCTGGAGAAGGCTTCATAGATATAGAAAGGGCTTCAACTAGTTTTATATGTTGAGTTCACATAAAGACAGACTACCGATACCAGTTTATAGAACCTGCTTTCTCTCTCGAACTAACTCAGGAGAGAGGAGCAGAGATCCTGAAGGACTGTCATAGACTAAGTTGTGGTTTCAGAAGGACCTTCAATTTTCTCTCTCCCAATTCTTACATGACAAAATTCTGACAAACTGGGAGAGAATCTGGTACACTTAAACTATTTCAAAAGTAACTTATCCACATAATTTTGTCTTCTGTGGCAACACTCAGTGACTTATCCACATAATCGTCTTCTGTGGCAACACTCAGTGACTTATCCACATAATCGTCTTCTGTGGCAACACTCACAGTGCTGGGTGGAATCTTCTGTGGCTTGCCTTTTCACTGATCTGTGCAGAAGCTTTAGCATGCTGTAATCTCGTTTGCTTTTATTGCCTGTGCTTCTGAGGTTTTTACCCAAAGAGTCTGCCCAAACCAATGTTCAGAAGCATTTCAAGATTTCATAGTCTCAGGTCTTAGATTTAAGTTTTCATATTTTGCCTTGGTGTTTGCATATGGTGATCAATAGAGATCTAGCATTATATGGATATCAAGTTTTCCCAGCACTACTCAGACGTTTGTCCCACTGTTCCTGGCAACTTTGTCAAAAATAAGACTAAACATGTGAATTTATCTCTGGATTATCCTGTTCCATTGTATATCTTTATGCCAGTATCTTTGTTTTGGCTATGATAGCTTTGTATTGTACATCTTGAAGTCAGGTGGTATGCCTCCAGGTTTGCTTTTTGTTCAGGATTTTACCTATACCATTATAGAACATAGGGTTCCAGGCTTGAACTTTGCATTAGGGCTCTCTAGAAGGACAATCAATAGTGATAGATACATATATAAAGGGGAGTTTATCATATGATCACAAGGTCCCACAATAGGCTATCTGCAAGCTTGATGAGCAAGGAGAACCAGTCTTAATCTCAAAACTGAAGAACTTGGAGTTTGATGTTCAGAGGCAGGCAGTGTCCAGCATGAGAGAAACATGTAGGCTGGGAGGCTAGGCCAGTATTGCCTTCTCACATTTTTCTGACTGCTTTATATTTGCTGGCAGCCGATTAGATTGTGCCCACGAGATTAAGGGTGGATCTGCCTTCCCAGGCCCACTGACTCAAATGTTAATCTCTTTTGGCAACACCCTCACAGACACATCCAGCATCAATACTTTGTATCCTTCAATCAAGTTGACACTCGGCATTAACCATCGCAAACGTGTCTCCAAAATATCAGCCAATTATCCACAAGTGGGATATTCTGGGTTACATTTGGGGCCATATATCTTGTTCCCTATTAAATGGATTTTCTATAAAACATATTCTGGCTACACTGTGCCTTTCAGCTGCATATGCTAAATTTGATACAGGAAGTTCTGAATACTATGTAGTGTCACTTTCCAAAGTAGATTCCAGGTCTAGTTTTCATCATTAATATGAATTAGACTGAGTTCTCTACTTACCCTTGAGCCTGATAAGTTCTCTACTTATCCTTGAGTCCATTAGGATGGTCCAAAATGGACAGCAATGAGAACAGGGGATGGGGAAGGCTTTAAACTGAATTGGGACAATCAATGCTTAGTCCTGTGCTCATGTCTGACTAGATGAATCTGATTTGGACTACTCAAATCACAGCACACACCCTGTCCAACCACTTGGTATGTCATATATTCTATGACATGTAGTCTATCATTCTGGGTTGTCTCAGCTTTGTTATACCTGGACTGACAGTAAATGGCCAACCCAAGAACTGTTTAATGAACATGGGGTCTCAATTCAGGAATCCCATCTTTTGTAATGACCTTACTCCCTAGCAAGGCTACTGGCTAACCCCAGTGTAGGAAGTATTTCCAGTTTCTGCAAGAACAGTTCTGATAAATTCTGAAGAGTTACAAATACATACAAACTTAACTTTTTTTCATGTTAAATGTAAACTTCTTATAAACAGTAAACATCAAAAACCATTCTAATGCCTCATGGCATTGTGGGTGACAAGGCTCTCTGAAACAGTCCCTGGTGCTTGATTCTGAAAGGCCAGATCCCAGTTTCCTTATTTCTCCCTTAGAATGAGCCTTTGGCCTTTCCAACCTGTCTGGCAGGACATGGGTTTTCTGGAGGGAGCCCTTCTGAAGAGCTGACTCCACAGGGGGAAAAGGCATAAGGCTCTGTGGGAAGGGACTACATGCTGAGGGGTGCCAGGGAATGTCAATGAAGAAGTACTGCTTTCCTAGACTACTTCCTTTACCTTTGTTCCTTCAGGAAGGGATGGAGTTCAGACATAAGGTGGCTAAAGGTGACCTAATAGGACAGTACAGGTATGAGGAAAGCCTGGTGTGACAAACCCAGAGCAGTGTGGCTTCTCATGACTGGACCCAATAGTCCTTTCTAACACTGACCTATTACTCAGTGAGGATATGGAACAAAAACATGTAGAATGACCTTTCCACAAGAAAGTTGGGTTGGATTCATGGTGACCTGTCAAATTAGACCGCACTGCCTGAAAGTGAAGGACCTATTGCTACTGGGTCTTTGACTCTAGTCAAAGATGACTGCCCCCAAGATGAAGTCAACATGCTTAGCCAGCACTAGATCTGCCAATCCACCAACTAGGGACATAGCCAAAGTTGGTAAGTCTGAGCTCATAAGCTTCAGTGAGGAACAGGTAATTCGCATGGAGATGTCACTAGTGTTTTAAAGGAAGCATGGAACTGAGGACTTGGTGGAAGAGCCTGGATGTGGCTTGGAACCACATCTGAGCTGGGTGTTGCTCTGACAAATTCTTCTGTGCCCATGGCTTGATGTTCTTGCATCTACTCAGTGTTTCCTCTGCCCGAGTATCTCTATTTCTCCAGTTTGAGGACTGCTGGGCCTATGGACTGTCCCCAGCTGCCCAGATGTGAAGCTGTTCAGATTGAGGCTGATGCCCAAACATGCCTCACATTCAATAGCTCTTTGGATCTGTGTTCTCCAGAGAATAAGGATGCTTATAAAATGCCACTACCTAGGACCAAGTGGCCCTTATGACAATGCCCACTGATGTCTACAGATAGAAAGACCACTGTAAAAGATGCAGATATCCACACTGGATGAGCTGTCTATGGAGATGCTTCATGACCTAGGATTACTTTGTTTCCTTTAAGTGCTCTAAAAGACTTGGGGTGTGTCCTCGGTGAAGATCAGAAAATGACTTTGACATTTTACGTACAACTTTAAAGTATGGGAGAGACCTGATGGCACTTTTAGATAAAATAAACTGTTAAAGCCGAAGCCAGACAGATAGGGGGTAGCAACTCCTGATTCAGTGTGGGATATGGATATGGGGTGATCTGTTGTAGACTGCTAATTGGAAGGACAGAGTTCTACTGACTGCATGGACATGGCATAACTCAGGTTTTGTGTACACACAGGCAGTTAAATTGACCTGAAGGCAGGAAAATACAAACCACAGGAATAAACAGTCTCTGATCCTAGAAAAAAGGCTTCGCTCTTTGCATAACAAAAGCACATTTCTATAAAGTCCCTCGTAGTTCTAGAAATAGCAGGTGATGTTTTCATTTTAGTCAAGCTGTGTGGAGGTCCCATTCCCCCTGGTTCATTCTCATGCGAGTCTCCTGTGTGAATCGAACTCGGGAGCCTTCATGGACTTCAGGAAATGTCTACCCTCTACTGTGGCCTCTTCTGCATTGACATGGGCATCCTTCTCCTGGATGTCAAATGTTGGCATTTAAGTGCGAAACAAACGCGGAAGAGTTGTAGGAAGGCATGAACATAGGTACATGCTCTGGTGATTGAGTTAAGACACAGAAGCCTAAGTGCTGTGGAGGAAAACTCATGCCTAGAATGAACTTTTAAGCTTTAGGGTCTTGGTATTGACTCCAATTTCCCCAGGGTGCTGTAATCAAACCACCTTTAAAAATTGAATAATAGAAATATGGAAGTGGCTGTCTAAATTTGTGATCCAGAATACCTCTTCCATATTTATTTCTTATTGGGTCATAAAAAGCAGGCTTTCCTGAAACTCTGACTTGTGTCAGCAGGTATGAGTCTTAGAGAAAAGTATTGGAGGGTCTGTGGCCCAGGCTACCAGCAGGTGTATATATTCATGATGCCTCCCTGTAACTCTTCTGCTCTCATTAATTGTTTCCTATTCAGAAATCAAACATTTGGCATCCATGGGTGAAGGGCACCCATGCTAGTACAGAGAAGGTTACCCTAGAAGAAAGCGAGATAACTGTCTCATCTTGGTTTATTTTCTGAGGAGACTGAAATGTGTAGGGAAATGGGGAGGTTGGAGAAGGGCCCTGCCAATCCCGTGAAACCACCCAAAAGAGTCAGCTGAGATATGATGGAGGTTTTCCTATGCTGGACTTTCATGGGAACCTAGGGAATCTTTCCAATGAGGTATAGTCAACAGTTGCTTAAACTACCAGGTGCAAAGCTTGGTCTATAGGCTCAATGGGCACAAAGTAACATGTGAGCCATGCCACATGCAATCTAAAGACTTTTACTCCTGCGTGCCACTACTTCTGTGCTTAGACTCGGAGCATCAGGTACTCTGACACAGCTCTAGTTACTTTAATAGAAGTGTTTTTACCCTGTTCCTTATTGTGTAAAGATTAGGAAAGTACCTTCAGAGAAGCTGACACCTGTGGAATAATACTCATGCTTTGAAAACAAAGCAAAAAAAAAAAAACACTCTAAGTCATTTATCACCCTAGATGTCTGTCTGTTGTGGCAAAATCAACAGTGGAGGGTTGCATCTTGCACTTTCCTTCCTGAACTTATCTAGAATTACTTGGCTAGGTGTGCAGGCTCGGGTTTGAGGGTCAGCTTCCTCAGCTCGGATATACTTCATATAGTAGGAAGAATGAAGTCAGACTGAAGAGGTTCCTTCATGATTCCATCGTGAGCCAGCATGAGGGAACTGTAGACAACCTTGGAGAAGCAATTTCAGAAGAGATAGAACGAAAGCGTCATGTAAACCTAAGTCCACATGTGCACCAAATGCTCTGTGATTGGGAACTGGCCAGAAGCGGCGGTGCTTAGTTTCTGCTAGAAATACATCAGGTCTGTAAGTCTTGATGTCAGAGGACACAAGCAAAGTGTGACATCCCATTGTCCAGGACAGACTATAAAGATTTGAACCTTTTAACAGTGTTCCCTCTAACGTGAGCTGTTAAGATATTCTTTGTCAGGTCTGGGCTGATCTGGGCCTGCTAACATAACTTGGAGTCTGCCTTCACACATCTTTTGCGGCTGTTACCAGATGACAGAGTTAAGATAAACATGGGATAGTGTCCAGCTCCTATAAAAACAGCCCCTGATGTCCGGGACTCTTAACTGGGGGAGCAGTGACAGTTGCTGACAGTTCTGGTGCCTAATGTGGCTAGAAAGTAGTAAGACATCAGTGAGACATGGAGCCCAGAACTCATTTCAAGATGACCTATGTGCACTTGGCTCTTGTCCAGGGCCACTGTGTGTGCCTCATGTAGGAGACAGGACAGAGGGAGCTGTGTGTTTGAGTAGTTCCTGGCTTTCCCTGTGAGATGAAGACATTAAAGATCCTCTGTCCTAGATCCATTTATAAAATCTATATGCAACTAAAGCTGAGTGTCACCTCACTTAGCACTTAACTTGTTGCTACAGCTGCACATATGTACAATGCTTACCCCAGGATAAGGGTGGTTAGTGGGAGTTATCCCCAGTGCTTGTGTCTGAGATGCTGGTTTCTTAGTGATTCTTTCCCCAGGCTACATGTGGAGGCTGGCACTGGGTCAGCTTCCTCTTCCAGATACATAAAAGTAAGATTTTGTTTGCTTGTTTTCCATCTGGGCTCATATTCCTGAAGCTGATGGGGCCCCTTCATTGTACAATGTTTTCAAACTATCTCATGACCCTACTCCAGGATATGGTCAAACTCATGGAAATGTCCTGGTCAAGAATTGATCTTATTTTCGGATCCTTTTAAAAACTCTCCTCAAGTGTGCCTCTGAGAGGGTGGCAGCACAGGCGAAAAACTCCTTGAATCATCGTGAATACAAAAGCATTTCAGCTGGTACCTTGTCAGTTCTGAAGTTGGGTCACATGAAGCTGATTCAACTCTTAAGTACCTAGATGATGGGACAATGTCAAGACTCAGGCAACCAGTAAAGGCTAAAAGATTAGAATTCATATAGGGAAAGACTAAGTTTCTGGCGACTTTTTGGGAAGAGCCTTCTTGCCATGGTGCGAAGAACATCTGTCCAGATGCTACTTGGCAATTTCCAAACAAGGCTTAATAAGGAATGGAGGGATCCGGAGGTCATCTGTTTCCCATAACATTGTGTTTTTAGTTTAATGGTGGTCTCGGTAGTAAGGGTCCTTGGATCAGGAGCCTGGGAAGCGTGAAGGCTTTCTGTCTACTCCTAAGCTGTGTTCTTTCCTCGTACCAGAGGAAGGACTTGTTTCCATGAGGGATTTGCATGGATGGGGCCTTCAGTTTACTGGCCAGGCAAATGACACTATAAAGTAGCCCCATATTGTGATTCTTTTCAACAAAAGGGGTTAACAAGATAGTTCCCAGCCCACAGATTCCATTATCAAAGCTGGTGATTTGTGAAACTGAAGGTTGTGGAGTGATATGAGGGTTGGAAGGAGATAGAAGCTGTTGATCCCTGGAAGGACAACTTTCTGTGGGAAGCTTATAAACCAGGAGGTGCTGATGTTGCTTGCTGGTGGTCATCCCTACTCCTCACCTAGGCTCTAGCAGGATTGCCTGGTCTTGGTTATTAATCAGTCAAAATCATCACCTCCTATAGGACACCTAATTGACACTTGCAACTGGCACTTTCTGACTAACAGATATGGAGGACTCGAAAGGGTCTTTGCTATTGCCATGATTCACTTCACTGATTCGGTTAATTTGTCGCATGTGTTAAGATACACATCTTTGTGCTTTGGGGGTTTGACTTAATATATATTGACTTACAGTTGTCTTCTAATATTAAATCTTAGCCACTGTCTTTTAAGATGTCTCCCTCTCTCCTTCAGGTAATCCATTTATAAATGTATTAGGCCACTTTTGCCTACAATTTACTGTTCTGTTCATGTATATTTACATTTATCTGCCTGCCACTTTGGATATTTTCTATTTGTCCTTAAGTTCAGCAATCTTCCTCTACAATCTCATCTTTACATCCACTGATTTCTACATGCACATAAAATATGTGAAGACTTCATCTTTAAAAGTTCTAGATCATTCTTGCCACGCATGTCCCAGATATAGCTTTTCAATACCTGGAAACAGTTATAACAAGTTACATAACTTAATGTTATCTGTTTATAATTGAGTTTTGTTCATTCACCTTACGTACAAGGAAGACTGGTTCCCAATATATTCTCAAGGTTGAGTACTGGGTTGGCCCATTTCTTAGACCCATCTGAAATCTAGATTCAAACTAAGATAGTCCAAGGAAGCAAATGCTGCTTCTGTTCCCTCACTAGGCTCATTTGGAACTGCATCTTTGAGGAAATGTCGATTGAAATGGTATGCGGTAGAGCTTCAGAATTTGAGCAGCTTACCTATATCTACTGATGTGGCTATTGGTCCTGTTTCACAAAAAAGTAATGGACTAGTCAATCATGGGGCACATTACCTTTGAGCATACATTTCCCAGGTACAGTACCAACTTGCTGTCTTCTGCGTCCAGCCAATGGGAGAACTTGGTAGAAGACTGAGTATGGGAGGAAAGGAAGTGTCAAAGGTGCTTCACAGCCTCATTGTTTCAGGCCCCGCTTTAGAATCTGTCTCCAGCTTCATGAAACAGGACAATAATGGTGTCATGTTCCAGGGCGAAGCTCTATCCTTGGGCTTCAAATCCCCAAGTGTTCAATCAGCCTGGGAGTGGCTGCAAATGAGTTGTCTTTCTTGGAGACCAGGCACATTATTTTGCATAGAATTTTGATTCATAGTATTATAAGTAACTACATATCTCCTCAGGAATAGGTGAGGGAACATTCAGCTTTCCTCTAATTGTTTAATATCAAACTATTCTAGATGTCTGGAATTGCACGTACCTTATCCATATTCAGGGCTAGAACTTATGTTTCCTCCATGTAGGTAAAATAAGGAAAAATGTCTTATAATTTAAAAACACATACTTGCTTCTGTGAACCTCTGAATTAGACCTATGAGTCTTAACAAGGATGTTTTGTAGTTTCATCATGGGACTGTACTTCAAAGAGGATTGTACCTCTCCCCAGAAATACTAAGCAGTTTCCTAACTAAAAGACTAGTGGACATTTGGGGCCATGCACATATTGTAGCCTATGAGATGGCTTGCCTATCAAATAAGCTCAGCCTTCCCTGGGCTTTTCAGGAGCATCTTCTAGATTGCTGATTCGGGAGGTTCTGAAGGCCAGGTAGTGTCACTTCCTGCAGTGAATTCCAGGTTTAGTTCTTATTAATATGAAATAGACTAAACTTGCCACTTGTCCTTGTCCTTGACACTGACTTTGTTCATTAGGACAGTCTCAGATGGGCAGCAGTGGGAAAAGGAGATAGAGAAGGCTTTAAACTGAAGAGGGGCAATGTTAAGTCTTCTGTCCATTTATCTCAGGCAAGCCTGGTTCAGAAGACGGTTTAACAAAAACAACCTGTGTGATCACTTGATGTTGTGCTCAATGAAACTGTGTGGTCTACTGTCCTGGTCTTTCCCTCCACTTTGTTACTAGATTCACAGGTCTTTGGTTGGTTATTTACTACTGGTTATAGGGTCCAGATTCAGGGATTTATATTCTTGTAATTTTCTTCAGCAAAGTTACCGGCAAACCAGTGTAGAAACTCTTAATTCCTGCAGAGATCAAGGGTTGGTATATGTTATGAAAAACGTTAAAAATACAAGTCATTTTAAATACATAGTAAAAACTAGATCACTTCAACTTTAGATTCAGGGGTACATGTACAGTTTGTCACATAGGCATATTGCATGATGCTGGAGTCTAGAGTACAAATGACCCTATCACCCAATTACTGAGCCTAGTACCCAATAGGTAGCTTTTCAGCCCTTGCCCCCTCTCCTAGTAGTCCCCAGTGTTTATCGTTCCTGTCTTTATGTCCATGTGTACCCCGTGGTTAGCTCCTGTCTACAAGTGAACATGTGGTATTTGGTTTCCTGTTCCTGTGTAATTAGCTTAGGATGACAGCCTCCAGCTGCATCCGTGTTGCTGCAAAGGATGATGTCTTCAACTACTGCTTTGTCCCTTCTAGCTTCATAGACTTCTGCCAGTTGCAGACACCATCCCTTCTATGACTTACCCTGTGGGATTTTTTTTCTTTTCTTTTTTTTTTTTTTTTTTTTAAAGCCTGAGTTTGTTCCTGGCTTTATTTTTCCAAGGCTGTACTAGAAATGTTTTGCATGAGCCCTGATCTTGTTGCATTATTGAAGAAATACTGTCACCTATGACCGACTTAGCTATATAATTGATGGAAAGGGAGAATGGGAATTAAGCAGGGTCGTCTAACAGGGTCTGACTCTTCAGGACTCTAAATGATATAGGAGAGTCTCCAATTAGATCTCTTCTCTGGAGATATCTTTTTCTCCATTATGTAGGACAGGGATGCTCAAGCTGACTATGAACGAACCTCCAGTATCATGATGAATAAGAATGTGCTAGCCAGTTGCAGACACCACCCCTTCTATGACAGTCATCGTGACTAGTTGTCATGCCCAAGCAGACCCCAAAGGCAGCCAGGCTTGTCCTTGATGCCACCTCAATGATTTTTTTCCTGGGATTCCAGTGCTGGGCAGACATCAGGGATGACATGGGCAAATGTTGAACTATGGCTCACAAGGAATCCTCTATCAATGTGAAGAGTACTTTTAGTTTCACATGTTAAGGTTCACACAAATACAGACTACCTGACATGGGATTACATAATTGGGTTTTTCTACAGATTTAAGACAGTAGGTAGGAACAGGCCGCCCTGAAAGAGACTAGCAGACTAAAATTCTGGTACAGAGGAAAGGATTCCAACAGATACGGCCTTTCCCAATTCTCTTGACACGAGCAAGTGCTACAAAACAGCGGTGCTTTGCATTTTTTTAAATGAGTATTTCTTAAATCCCCTATTCAGACAAGTTGGATATGTTTTTCCCCTATGGCAACATTAGCAGTTCAGGGTTGAATCTGGTACTTCTGGACGTGCCCAGGTTTACATGGTTCATGTGACTCGAGTCTGAAGTTCTATGACAGGATTTCTGCAAGCTGGAGACCTGGGATGCTGATAGCATGGCTCAGTCCACATCTGAAGGCCTGAGAACCAGGGGATCTGCTGGACTAAGTGCTAGAGTCCAAAGACTAAAGAGACTGAAATTATTTCACAATAGTGTATTCCAGTTCCGGGGAGAGAGTGAATTTGCCTTCTCTCAATTCTATCCAGACCCCAGCTGGCTGAATGGTACCCACTTACATTGAGGACAGACCTTGCTCAGTCAGACTCACATGTCAATCTCCTCTGGAAACACCTTACAGATAGCTAGAAAGAATGCTTTACCAATTATCGAAGTATCCCTTAACCCAGTCAGATTGACACCTAAAACTAACCATCAAAAGTCTACCGTTATCAAATTAGCACCTGTAAGCCTCTCTTTAAGCTATATCTAACTTCCAAATAAAGATAATAAGGTAATTGTTTCACCTAATATGATACAAGTGTTGTGCATAAAACTAAAAATGCACTAATGCCTTAGCTAGAGAAGGTAGTTCTTGGATGATGATTTTTATGGTACTCCATAACTTAAAAACTATGATGAATAATATGCAAACACAATATAAAGTCAAATCTTCCAAGATAAAGGAATAAGAGGAATGAAAACAAGGTATTTGCTTTATGCATATATACACACAGAATAGGAAGAAGATATGCGTGACAACTAGTCTTCCTGTAATTGGTCAGGTGTTCATAGCTGACATTTATAACCAGGTTATTCTACTTCCCACTCTGTATTTTCTTTACCTCCCAGATGTATCTCAACTGATCATGGTTCTTTACCTGATGGGGCAACCCAAATTTTTATTCTGAGTCTGGACCATTCCTAGTCTTTCCTGGATAGGGTTGCTGTAATTTTCCAATGACATTAATCACAGGGCATGGTAACACTAAGATGTCCTAAGGGCTTTCCGGTATTCCAGACATACTCTTCCTTAATTCCATTGTGGAATAGCATTTTGATGTCCCCTTGGCAGTTTGGATTAGTTCCCCCAGCCAGTGCTAACTCCTGTCGTAGCCTGTTGACTGAGGTATGAGAAGCCCAGATGGCGGGATGGCAGTCTTGTCTTATAGTTCAGTGGAATCATTGTCTCCTGGTGGAAGCATTCCTCCTTCTGAAACTAAGGCCTCTAGGCTAGCAGAGCATAATATTTGTAGGAACAGGAAGCAAAAGCTTTGCTAGTGAGTGGTCACCATGGGTAATGGTGAAAGCAGTACCATTCCCCATGTCCACTCCTTGATTCCTGAACCCTGTGAATCCTGGCTATCAGAGTTCCATTTCAATATGCTATATATTGGATGCTGATTCAGAGCATATACAGCATTCTGAAGAACCTTGCCCTACCCCTGTGAAGTACTGTCACCTAGCTGGAACTGGAAATGTTTTGAAAAGGTTTTTCTGCTATTAAGCCAGCTGTTTTAGGATGGTGAGGAACATGGTAACACCAGTGACTTCCATAAACACGGGCCTGTTGCTGCACTGCTTTGGCTGTGAACTGATTCCTTGGTCAGAAGCAGTGCCATGTGAAAGGCCATGATGGCAGACAAGGCATTCTGTGATTCCATGGATAGTATTTTTTGGAAGAAGCATTGTATGCAGGGAAAGCAAGTCCACATCCAGAGTAACTGTCTATGACAGTAAGAACAAGATGCGGCCCCTTCTATGACAGAAGTGGTTCAATGAAATCAACCTACTGTCAGGGATCCGGCTGATCACCCTGGGGAATGGCTCTATATTGGGGGCTCAGTGTTGGTCTCTGCTGCTGTCAGATTGGGCTCCGTGGAGGAAGTCAGTTTGAGCCCACGTACAACCTCGATCTTTGCCACCATGGCCGCTCCTAGTTCATTGAGCAATTTGTGGTGACTGGGAGAAGAGGCTAACTAGTATCCACAGAATGGGTCCTTTCTATCCACCTGATCATTAAAGTTTTTCTCTGCTAAGATCACTCCTCGGTGAGCATCCATATGGGACACAAGTATCTTTACATCCTTTGCTTATGCAGATCTCTCCATGTACCATTTCCCTAAGTTTGTCAATTTTCCAATTGATCATCTAGCCAAACCACAGGCTACAGTACATCTGTCCATTTCTCCTTCCAAAGGGCACAACCAAGTGGTTCTGCCCATCAGGAAAACTTCCTTCACCATTGTCCTTCAAGGATGTACCAGAAAGGGGCTATAGTTATCCACATGGGTGGTGCCTTCATATTGTGCAGAACTATTTGTAAACCAGGCCTTTGTCTCCTGTCAACTGATCTTAGGATATTCATGAGGCCATAGGTGCAGACAGTGAGAAGGCAGTATAACTAGGCATGTTAACTAGAAATAAGGTACTTCGTGTAGAAATGGTTCATGAGGCTTTAAAGATGTCATCAGCTGAAGCATGGCTCTGAACACTCAGTACAAGAGTATGTATATGGCTCAACCACTTCAAAGAAGGATGTTGCTTGGGACATTCTCCATACTTATGGCTGGTATTCGTGGAAAAAAGCCATGGGTAATTGGGCCAATTTTTCATGTAACTTGTGCCTTCAGGACCTGCTTGGGCCCAGTTACACATACCCCTTTCATTTGCTGGAGTGCTGCTGTGCACACCCAAACTTTATAGCTTGGTGGGTCAGATACTGATCAGTTTGATAGGTAGCTCAGGTCTCATGGTAACTTGGTGGCCCATGGTTAAGTGTTCAGTTTCTAGAAAGGCATAGTAGCAGGCTAAGAGCTGTCTCAAAAGTTACCTGCAGATGATGGCAGACCCTTGCTCCAAAATCCTAAAGGCCTCCACTGCAGTTCACCTACGAAGCCTTGCCAAGGGGTTCAAACAGCATCCTATCTACCCTGGACGCCTCAATTGCCACTGGATCTGTTGGATCATATGTTCCAAGTGGCGGAGCAGCTTGTATAAAAGCCGGGATGTGTTGCAGAATTCTCTTCTGTCCTGGGCCCCACTTAAAACTAGCAGCTTTTGGGGTCACTCAGGGCCAGAGTAACACTCAAATGAGGAATGTTACCTCCAAAATCCAAATAGGCCCACTAGACATTGTGCTTCTTTCTTGGTTATGAGAAGGGACAGATGTAACAACTTGCCCATCACCTGAGAGTGGATATCTAAACAGGCTGCATGCCACTTGAACCCCTAGAAATTTCACTGAGGTTGAAGGCCCTCGAATCTTAGATTCGTTTCCTGCCCCTGACATACAAATATCTTACCAATAAGTGCACGTTAGTTAGTATTTCATGCTCACCAGGTCCAATTAGTATAAGTTCAATGTAATGGACTAGTGTGATATCTTCTGGGAAGAAAAGGTGATCATCAAGGTCCCTTGAACTAAATTACAACATAGGGTTAGAGAGTTGATACACCCATAAGATAAGACCAAGAAGGTGAAAAATATTACTTCTGGTTGGCCTTATGGACAGAAACAGAAAAAGACATTTGCCAGATAGCTGCATACCAAGTACTAGGAGATGTGTTAATTTGCTCAAGCATATCTGGTACAGAAGCTATAATTTCCATTCCCAAATTCTCTTGGTTAAGCTTAGTCATTCACTGTCACTTTCTAGGATCCGTGTGTTTTCTACACAGGCCAAATAAAGCTAAACAGGGATGTAGTAGGAATCGCTACCCCTGCATCCCAAGTCCCTGATGGTGTCACTAAGCCCTACAATCCTTCCAGGGGTTTGATACTATTGACCATTTTCCTAGGTAGACACAGGTCCAGTGGTGTTCATCTTACCTTTCCTACCACATTACGTTTGACCCCACAGGTTAGGGGATGAATGTGAGGATTCTGCCAGCTAAATGTTTGCTTGTTATGAATTCTAGAACTGGGAAAATGACTACAGAATGGGCTCAGACCTGACCTAAAATTCCATTTATTGCCTGACCTCCATAAGCTCCTGTTCTGACTAGAGAGCCACAGTGATGTTTTGGATCTCCTGCAATTAATGTCAGTTCAGATCCAGGGTCCAGCAGCCCCTGAAAGTTCTGATTCTTTGCTTTTCCCTGATACAGTTACCCTGGATAAAGGCTATAGGTCCCTTTGGGGGAAGAATGGGAGACAAGTTAATATATAAATTTCTGGTGCTGGACTGGGGTCCTTCCTGGAGGGAATCTGGCTTCCCCTTTATTCAAGAGGTTCTAGGTTCATAAACTCAAGTCTGGGAATCTAATGAGGGGCTATGATTCCATTTTGATTGTTTCTGTCAGACTGCTCGTTTGACCTGGAAGTCTCCTGGTTATACAGATCAACTAAAAATTGTGAGTAGGCTTTCTGTTTTTCTTCTAGAAACATGTAGCCAAGGCCACGGATCTACATAATTCAGATTGTTGGTCTCTGACAATTGTGATGACTGTCCAGTTTGCCTTTGCATACCACCACTTGGCCCCTACCACCCCGAGACCTAATTATCTCCATCACATTTAAGTTGTCCAGTTCAGTGGCAGTGGTTCTCACTATAAGATCTGGTCCACAAAGAACAAATATGAAGCTCTTCAGGGATGCTAGGACTTCCCTCAAATCTATGAGTATTAGCAAAAGGTATGTCTTCCAGACCCTCAGTATGAGTCAGTAGGTTTTAAGTGACAAACACTTCCTAGTATTCCAACCTCCCTAAGCCTTTTAATTCATTCCTCATCTTAACCCAAGGAAGACCAGGCATCTCCAGCTAGCTCAGTGGGTCATCCATTCATGTTTTGGCCAACCAGTGCCTTTTCTAACTCTCCAAGCTGCAATGTTAAATGCAAAATCTCTGCTTATGAGTACATCTAGCCTGATCCAGCTTTTTCTTTTCATGACTATCCCACACCCTCAATATCCATTCCCTCATATGTTCCCCAGATATGTTTGTATAATAAGAAAACTCAGTTCTTTTGGGTAGCATACCACTTCAGGAGTCACTTTGTGTCTCATCTTTTGGGAGCCTGCTGGGGCATGAGTCTAGTTACAGGCCTAGAAGCAAAGAGGAGTAGACGGTGGATCCTGAGGAGAACTGGCATTCTTTCCTGGCAACCTCCTCAGGGAGGCCATTACTCTTTTCTCAGGCAATGTAGAATTAACCTCAGGTAAAAAGCTGGCTACCACTGGGTGAGGGAAAGACGTCATTGTCCCTGACAAACAAGGCTTATCAGGATTTTTAGGCGCTCTATATCCCCAGCTTCATCAGGATGGTCCCAGCTGTCCCCATCCCAACTTATGGGATTCCATTATTTCCCAACCAATGCCCTCACTTTTAATAGACATCCTACGAGGCTGAGAGTTCAACTTCTAATATAATTCAGCCACTCACCTGAGGGTTTTTGTTTCACTTCTTAGGAATTTCAGCCCCAGCTACTGGAGAGATCAACTTGGGTCACACTTAGATGCTCAACCACTTAGGCTATTTATTTGGAGCTGGAGCTGGGAAATTGAATTCCTGAGCTCATCACTTTGTCCAGCGATGTTAGGATCAACCAACATTCATAATCCTTGGTTTTCTACAAATGTTTGAAAATATATGCAGAGTCACCAATATGCAGAGTCACCAAGTTCCTTGCCTCATAAGTGGTGAATTACTTACAAATACTTTGTTCCTCTCTCTAGTTCATGCCATGGGCTATCAATGTTCTCTATACTACTAGAGTCCTTAGAATTTTGGGATCTTATAAGAGAGCCAACTCCAGATACTTAAGAAAATCCATATGTAAATGTTCCTCTCTACTCCTGGTACCAATATAAAGGCTCTCTAGATGTAGAACCAGTAAGTTATGTAGATACATGAAAGGAAACTGAATAGGGGAATTGGATCCTACAGCTATGAAGGTTGAAAAGTCCCATGCCAGGCTGTCTACAAGCTGGAGGCCTTGGGAATTTGGTAGTTGAGGCTCAGTCCACATTGGAAGGCCTAAACACCCAGGGGGTCACTAGTGTAAGTTCTGGAGTCCAAAGGTGGAAGAGCCTGGAATTCTGATGTTCAAGGGCAGGAAAAACAGTAATTCCAGCTCAGATCAGTTTGTTTTCTTGTTCAGGGTCCCAGCTGATTGAATGGTGCATGCCCACATTGAGGGCAGATCATTCCTACTCAGTCCACTAACTCGCACTTCAATATTCTCTGAAAACACCCTCATAGACACGCCCCAAAATAGTGCCTTACCCATTCCTAGGTATTCCTTAATCCAGTCAACAACCATTAACCAGCACAGGCCTGTATAGAGGGTAGTCCAGAATATCCCTCTATTAACACTCAGCTTCTGCTAGGTAACAGGTCTCGATGGAGAGCTGCATAATTAGAGTTGTGCCAGCAGGAGTGAGTCTTGGATGGAGTATTTAAGGGACTGGTGGCTGGAGGATGATAGAATTTTCTCTAATCTCTGCCTCTTCTCTGAAAACTAAGCTGAAATGTTGGAAATAGGCATGTTGGAGAACAGCATTGTGAATCTCGGCTGACTCATCTTCCAATTGGTCTCATGAGAGATGGACTTCCTCTGTGGGATTATCAGTGAATGTAGAATCTTTCCAGCCGATATATCTACGGAGTTGGTGAATTCCCTAAAATGCTGTGGGTGCGAATTTTATTCTACAGGCTCTGGGGCACAAAGTAGTGTAAACTGAGTGATGTTCCATACTAGCTTAAACCTTCCACGTGCCTTTACTTGTTCTTACTGCAGCAGGGCCTTGTATCCAAGCACAGGTGACTGACATTCCTGGTGATGGCAAACCATTGCTCTCAGCTTTTTACACTTCTGAAATCTAGAACTTGCTTGATGGAGGATCCCATGAGCCTTTTGCTCCTGGCTTCATTTTCAAAAGCTACTGTGTACACTAGAAGTGTTTTTCACATGAGCCCTGATTTTGCTGTAGGATTAAAGAATTGATTTGTCCTCCCCCCTCAGTTCTATTTGAGCCACAACGTAAAAGGGATAGGACAAGACAGGAATCATAGGAGTTCTTGATGTGGAAAGCTTTGAATGAGTCACAGTTGGATGTTGATTTGATAGGGATGAATTTTTAGTTTACGGTCAACCAAGGTAGCTGTGAATGGAGCTCAGGTGTCTATGATAACTCTAAAATCCTGGCTGGGTAGCAGTCGCTCCCCCTTCTATGATAGTTGCAATGACCAGTTGTTTTCCCCAAGTGGCCCGGAGTCAGCCCAGCCTGTCCTTCATGCTGCCTTGCTTGTTTCCTAGGATCTTAGTGCTAGAGAGAGGCATGACATAGGTGGAAACCAATTCTGCTGTTTTCGAAACACCACCCTACAGGCAGGAGGGAAGCATTTTTATATAGACATATAGACAGGTGTCTTCAATGAGTCCTATGGGGCAAGATTCACGTAAGCAGACCAGAAGACTCTTGGAAAACCTGGTTTATTTCCAAAACCCTCAGGATGGGGGAGCAGATACTTCTGAAAGAGACTATACCAGAGGCTAAATTTCTTGTTGCAGGGGATTCTTGAAACTTTATTATTCCCTGACTGTTTGCAAAACAAAGTACTTGCAAAAATGCTGACATCCCAATGGATACTTGGGAGTATTTACATCAAAATAAAACTAAGTCTTCATCCAGACAAATTGAATGTTTGTCTCTTGTGGTAACATTAGCAGTGGAGGGTTAAAACTTGAACTTTTTTCGTCTCAGCCAGGTTTATGCATGGTCAGGTCTGCAGGTTAAGGATTCCTTAGGGCCAGGCTTATCAGCTGAGAGATGCTTCTTTTGTAATGGGAAGAACGAGGTCAGAGGGCAGAGGCTCTGTCATGACCACATAGGCACAAGGATTAAAGAACTGCAGACAACTTAGGAAGTAGTCCCATTTAGGAAGAAATAGAGTGGTGGCGTCACATCTACTTAGGTCAAAATTGACACCAACTCCTGTGCTATTGAGCTTGGAGGTAGGAGAGGCAGCACTCAGCAACCTTTGCTGAAATAAAATACATAGGTCAATAAAATTTGACACGAGGATGGACAAAGTACGACACCCCGTTGTCTAGGACGGGTCAGTGCATGTTTGAGCCTCGAACACTGGAGTTTCCTCCATGTGAGACTTAGGTATCCTTGTCAGGTCTGGGCAAACACAGGCCTGCCTAAGAAACTTGGAGTCTATCTTCCCAGGCTCCTGTGGCTCTTTGCAGAGTTAAGATACATGTGAAACACAATTATAGCCTCATTGTGGAACAGCCCTGGAGTGGTAGTTTGACAGACATGAAGTCTCCAAATTGCTTTGGGTAATATTAACGTTTCAACCCCGATTCTAAAACTTCAGAAGATAGTCATGTTTAGGCCGAGGGGTTCCTGAATTCATGATCCAAGTCATATTTCATCTTCAGATAATGAAACTAAAGCCCAAAAGGGAGGTGACTTGCCAGGCTCTCCTGCTGCAGGCACCTGTGTGTGCTGAATCCAATACGAAGGTCAAGATGGCTGGGGTAAGAGAAGAACTTGGCATCAGATACCCCTCTGTAATTCACTGACTGGGTTGTCTGAAATAAAGTTCATAAACCTTCCGAATCCATTATACCTCACTGGTAAAATGGGCTGCTAATCCCCTCATAAAACCAAGAACTAGAAGATGTAATTCATGTGGAATGTTTAGATGAATGTCCAGCACAGAATAAGTTTCAATAACTAATAGCTGTCTACAGTACAACTCCCTTCACCATGCACCATACCATCAATCCTTTGCGAAAGATTTGTGTGACTGATCGTAAGTTACTCTTCAAAAAATACACCCTCATATCTATCACAGATAGCTGCTAATCATACTAGTTAAATCTCATCCTGTCTCGGGATTTCTATAAGTTAATGTGAATGTTTATGGAAGACTGTCACAGGCTGTCAGGTACCCTATATATTTAACTTCATATGCTCTAATACTCATCAGCTCATCTGGGTCAATACTAAAATCACTTATTTAGGTGAGGATTATAATATTCACAGGAATAACATGCCTCTTAGTAACCTGAGTCAAAATCTGAAAGTCTGACACCTTGGAGTTTTTCCCCACCCTCACACTAGGTATACAAAACAATGCTGCTAACACATCAGATTGAGTGGCTCAGGGTAAGAATCATGCCCAGGGTGAAGGAGATCTTGTCAAGATGTGAATGTTGGGCTCCAATGTTCTCAGGGTATCTTGATCAAACCATCTTCCAAAAGCTGAAACTGAAAATATGGAAATCACCCTGTTCAAAGGAATAATGTGTAACACTTCATTAATAACTACTTTCGTTTAGGTCGTAAAAATTAACCAGTTGAATTGGGTTCAGCGGGAGTGAATCTTGGAGAATGAAAACCTAGGGGCTGAAAGGCAAGAGAGCTCGCTCATCTTGATCTATTATCTGGAAAAATTAAACTGGATTGTGTTACAAAATGGTGTGTTGGAGAAGAGCTGGAAGAGTCAGCTGAGGGGTGGTAGAGGCTTTCCTGTGTGTGTGTATTCTCATGAAAATCTGTCACATCCATTGAAGTACAGAGTCACCAGTTCCTGAAACTACTGGGTACAAAATTTTTCTACAGGCTTAATGGGCACAAAGTAGTGTACATGATCTACGTCGCACATCATCTAATGCCTTCCACCCCTGTGTGCTGCTGCTTCTGTGCTTATATTCAGAGCAGCAGGCACTCTGGCCAATTACAAGTGACTGGCTCTAAGGGTGAGATCTTAAACTGTGGCTCGTGCTTTTCTCAGCTTCATAAACTGATACCTAGGAGTTGTCACTTGTAGAAGCCCATGAGCTTTTGCTCTGTTTCCTTTTCTTTCTTTTTTTATTTATTGTACTTGAAGTTCTGGGATACATGTGCATACAAGATGTACAGGTTTGTTACATAGGCATACATGTGCCATGGTGGTTTGTTGTAATAGGCATACATGTGCCATGGTGGTTTGCTGTAATAGGCATACATGTGCCATGGTGGTTTGCTGTACCCACCAACCTGTCATCTACATTAGGTATTTCTCCTAATGCTATCCCTCCCCTAGGCCCCCACCCCCCGACAGGCCCCAGTGTGTGATGTTCTCTTCCCTGTGTCCATGTGTTCTCATTGTTCAACTCCCCCTTATGAGAACATGTGGTGTTTGGTTTTCTGTTCTTGTGTTAGTTTGCTGAGAATGCAGAGACATGGATGAAGCCGGTTTCCTTTTCAAAAGCGATTGTATATACTGGCCAAATCCAGACATTTATTCTTTGGTAGAGAGCTTGTGGCTAATTGTAGCACTCAAGTGGGCCAGGGAGAACATCCAGGCCTGTCCAGACCAAACCACCTCTGGTTTGTTTCTTGGCATTTTGGTGCTAGGCACACAGATCAGGGAAGACAAGGCAGAAACGGGTCTGTGGGTTTGAAAGGAGCCATCTCTATAGACATGAAAGTGCTTCAACCATGTTTGTGTTCAGGTTCACATAACTGCAGGCTGCCATCGTGTGTCCACAGAATCTGGTTTCTAACTACAACTATGACACTCAAAGGAGGAACAAATGCTCCGAAAGGAGACTGTGTCATTGTCTCGGCTGCAGAGGAGGAAGGTTTTTGACAAATCTTTGTAAACAAAACTGAGAAAGTACTTGTGAAAATGTCAAGTCAAAGGTCTTGCTAGTACATTTAAGACAACGTATAATTTATCCAGAAAAATTGGATGTTTGTCTACAATATATCCATAGTGGCAACACTAGCTGTGAAGGGTTGCTGAGTCTTGCACTTCCCATTCAGGGCTCACCCAGGTTTGCAGGCTTGGGGCTCCCTGGGGTTGGTGCTCTCCTCTACTCAGATGTGCTTCTTTGTAACAGGAAGAATGAAGTCAGAAGGCAGATGATCCCTCATGAGTGCAGTTGGGACCAAGATGAGGGGACTGAAGACAACTTGGAAGTATTCAGAAAAGGATGGATGAATGACACTTGGGCAAAATGCACCAAAAGCTCTATTGGGCATATGAGGCGGGAAGGACAGTGGTTGGTATATTTTGAAATGAAATATACCAGATCAATGAGACTTTGTGAGAGAAGAGACAAGGAAAGTGACATCCTTTCATCCAGGACAGGTCAGTGCAGGTGGCCATCTAAGTCTCTTTCGTATAAGAGCTTTGATAAGTTCTACTTCTCAGGCTGTGTTGATCCAGGTCTGCCTATAAAAATGACTTGAAGTCTGTCTTCTCATAGCTTCTATGGTTGGTTTTTGCCAAGCTAGAGTTAAGATAAATGGGGACATGGTTGTCAAAGCCCCTAATGTGTGGCACTCTCCCTTAACTGCGGTGGGGAGTGATGCGTTGACAGGCTACCGTATAACAGATTAGTGAGCCCTAACAGGTACGAAACTGTTTCTGGGTACATAGAGCTGTATGTTGAGCTCTAAGTGACCCACATGCATTTAACTCTCGTGAGTGGACATTGTACCTGCCCTGTGGGGGTGAGAGGCCAAAGGAAGCTCTGTACAAAGTTTGCGTCCCCCAAAGAGATGAATACAATGTAGATAACAGTTTCTGTCTTAGATCCTTTTATACAACCTAGTAAACAATAATACTTGGTTAATGCCAAGTGTGTATTCCAAGTTGCCACCTGACCCTATCCCCACAGTTACACGTGTGCACAATGCTCATCCCAGGATTGGGGGTGTGGTAGGAATTGTCCCCAGTGCCTGTGTCTAAATTGCTGGCCTCTCAAAGTGACTGTCCTTTCCCCTGACTAGATACAGAGGCTGGGACTAGGTCAGCAACATCTCTTCCAGAAACCTAAAGGTAAGAGAGGCTTGCTTGTAGCTGCTCTATCTAGGTTGGTGTTCCTGAACCAGGAGCAGCACCAGTTTGTACAGTAGCTCCAGAAACCATCTTATGGGGCTCACACAGGATGTGGTTAGGTGGTTATGGGAGTCTTCCATGTTGTTGTCAACTCTTATGGATCTTAGTAATTCTTTTCAGGTTTTTGAATGACTTTAGCTGTCTTCAATGTGCTACTTGCAGGAGATGGCAGAGTAGAGCACTTCCTTGAATCACTGTATGTTAAATTCACTTCATAGGCCCTCTTCCTTGCTTTTGACACCCAGGTGTCTTGAAGTTGACCTGTATGAAGATTACCCACACCTGAAAGTATGCAGATGAAGATAAGGCCCAGTAATTAGAACCAGTAGAGACAAAAATACTAGATAGTATGGGTGAAGAAGTTGGATCATTTAAGATTCTTCTGAAAAGAGGATCCTTGTTGTGATGCAGAGGACCTCTGCTCAGCAGAGACACCATTTGATAGTTCTCAGATAGGGCTTATTAAGGAAGGTGAGGATCTGGATATTCTGATGTTGCCAGGGACACTGTTTTGTGGCTTAATATGGTAGGCTAGGTATTAGGTGGGTGCAAAAGTAATTGTGGTTCTTGCCATTGCTCTTAATGGCAAAACCCACAATTACTCTTGTACCAACCTAATACAGCTCTTGAATCAGACTGGGAAGCATGTCTATCTGCCCTTGAGCTGTGGTCTCTCCCCATATTGGAGACTTGTTTCCATCAGGCAGCTGCATGGATAGTTGGCTGTGGTTTCCAGCCAGGCAAGTGACACTAAGTAGTCCCATATTGTGATTCATCATAATCCAGGAGCTAATAAGATAGTCCTCCAGCCTGTAGATTCATAATCACCTCCTCTGAGAATGAAAGTGAAGGCTCTGGAGAGATGTGAGGGTTAGAGGAATAAGCCATTCTTCCCTCAGTCAACTTGCCTTCCATAAGAAGCTTATAAACCAGTGGTGTACAGAATTGTTCTTTCCTTGTTCTGTACTTAATAACAGGATTGTCTGGTTATTAATCAGAGCAAAAATATCACCTACGATGGGACACTCAATTGACACAGTAAACTGGCATCTTCTAACTAGCAAGTCTGTTAATTTTGATTCACTTAACTTGTTCTGTGTGTGCTTAAAATGTACATTCTGCACTCTGGGTGACATTTTTTGCATGTTGATTTATAGTTGTCTTCAAATGTGGAAAACCTGATCAATATTTCTTTTCTCCCTTTTCAGGTAATCTGTTCATACATCTACTTGGCTACTTAGTTTGTATACAATTCATTTTTTCATGTATTCAAATTTTGTCATTTTGGACATACTCTAAGTACTTGTATAACATCTAATTTGCTGTTAATTCCATCCACTGTTTTCATACTGTGCATTATGATAGCCTCTCCAAAGTTCAACTTTTTGTCACATGTTTCCTACTGGACATCTGAGACAACTGTCTGAACATACAAGAATTGTATAGCCACATAACTTTTTCAGCATAGAGCATAGTTACAGCAACTAATACATAACTGTCTGCCTCTTGGTGTAGGTTACGATTGATTTTTGTTGTTCCTTCACCTTGTATGTAGAGGACTGGTCCCAATGCATTTGGGAGAGATTCTCCTGATTAAATGGCAGATCCAGGGCTGGAAGAGCCAAGTATGTATTTTTTAATCTTGGAGGCATCCACCTTGGTCTAGAGCCTGAGTCCCCAGTAAGCAATTCCCTAATACTGGCCTCTTATAATGATCTGATCCAGATTCAAACTAAGATAATCCAAAGAAGCAAAGATGCTTTTTTCCTCCCCTCACCAACCTTGTGTTGAAACAGCACCCTAACACATAAGTGTCCGCCTAAATGGCATGCAGTGGAACTCTGGAATCTGAGCAGCTCATCTGTACTTAGTAACTGTGTGGCTATTGGTCCTGTCTGACTTCAATTCGTTTTATTCCCTCCCTCAACCACAGGGAACGTTACCTTCTGAGTCTGTTTCCCAAATACAGTTCCAGCTTTCTTCCACCCAGGCCTCAGCAATGAGAGAAGCTGGCAGGAGACTGTGGGTGGTAGCAAGGGAAGGGTCCAAAGTGTTCCACGTCCTCATTGCCTCAGGCCTCATTTTGAGTCTGCTCCACATGTCCAGCTTTAAACAGGAGAACTAGGGTGTCCGTTTCCACTGGAAGACTCAACCCTTGAACTCCAAAAACACCAGCTAAGCCATTTATCCATTTAGCCTGGGAGTGGTCACATGTGAGTCCTGTTTTGGAGGGTAGGTGCCATGTTTTGCATCCCTATGACCTCTTGGCCTTTAGTGCCATAGTTACTCCATCTCTTTAATCAGGACAGGGGAAGGAGTGTTCAGCTTCCCTTTACTTGGTCATGTGAAATTATTTTGGAATTCCAGATTATCCATGTGGCAGGGCCACCGTCTGTGTAAGACAGAGAATTGAAGAAAAAGGTTTCCAGTTTAACAACGTTTTTTTTCTGTGAGACTATGAAATATATTGAATATTTACAAAATATTTTGCTCCAGTTTCGTAGAGACTCCAATGTTAGCACTACAGTCTCTCATTAGAAAACTTAGGATTCTCAGCTTGTTTCTCTCCAGACAACTCTAGAGAACTTCCTAATACTTGGAAGGCTGTAGGTGTTACTAGGGGCCATACACACATTGTAGCCTGTGAGATGGCTTGCCTGTCAAATGAAAGGCCCATTGAAGGCTTGAGCTTGGATCATGTTCTAAATTCTTACTGATGAATCAAGAGGTCCTGAAGGCCAGGTAGTGTCACTTCCCAATGTGAATTCTAGACCTAGTGTTTCTCACTAATGGGAAATAGACTGAATTCTCCACTCACCCTTGTCCTTGAGCCTGACTTTGTTCATTAGGATAGTCTAAGATGGGCAGCAATGGGAACAGCAGATGGAAAAGGCTTTTAGCTCAGTGGGGTCTATTCCTGACTAGAAGAGCCTGACTCAGAATACTGTTAAATCACAATGCACTCCCTGTCTGACCACTTGGGATGCTGTGTTCAATGAAATGGTCTTAGGCCACCATCTGTTCTCTTACCACTTTGTTACTGGGCTGATAGTTGGTTGTCAATAGTTCGCTCAACCAGGGAACTGTTGAGTGTGGGGTTTAGATTCAGGAATCCAAGTTACTGTAATGACTCCCCTGTTCCCACCCGCAAGGCTACAGGCAAACCTCAGCATAAAAAGCAGTGTATGCATTTCTTGTAGGTACAGGACTAACAAGTGTTATGAAGACTTCAAAGAACAGGTATGTAGATGAAGCTGATCTTCCAGTTTGTTTTAATAAGAAATTAAGTTGCTAATACAAACTAAAAGTTGGAAACATTCTAGTGGCTCATGTGGCAGCATGGGTGAGAAGCTATTTTGTACCGTGGGAACTAGACTTCCTGAATCAAGGACCAGAGACAGTTCCCTTTCCATAGTTCATCATTATGCAGGGTCTTGGGACCTTAAGTAGCCTTGGATTTGGGTAGGGAAGGGGTTTGAGGATGGAGCCTCTCTGCAAGGCTGGTTGTAAAGAAGAATGGGCTGGGGACCCTCTGGGGGCACATCCCAGCTGAGGAGCACTGGGCAAGACCAATGAATCATTGACTTGGTACTGTCTGAGACTTCCCGCTTTACCCTTGTTCACTTGAAGGCAGAGTTCACAGATACAAGGTGGCTATTAGTGACCAGGAAACAGGAAGTCATAGGTATAAACAGCCTAGTATGCCAAACCCAGAGCAGTGTGGCTTTGTGGCTGGGCAGTCAATAGTCCCTTCCAGCACCCATTATTAACCTTATAGAAGAATGTAAGAAGCTATGACTCTTTACAGGAAGGGTAAAAGTATGAGTATGTCAGATCAAGACAGTTCTGGGAATGAAGCACCTGTCTACTGAAATATGGAACGTGTCCCCAGAGGGCTCCCAACCCCTTTCCTTTGGCAACATAGCTAAAATTTACCAACTAATCAGATTTAACAACTCTAGGTACACCCCTAGGTGATACTTGGCTCAGCAAGCAAGCACCGAATCTGCCATTATCTTTTTTTTTTTTTCCTCCCATCTTCAGGGTATCCATCACTGGCTAAAGTCAGAGAACCTAGCAGGCAATTCCCTAATCCTGGAAGACTCTAGGTAATATTATCATATGGCTTTTCTGCAAAAATATTTTCATAATTCAACAGCAGACAGGTACTTCACATGACGGACAGGTGTATTCTACATGGAGATGTGTCACTAGGATTTAGCGCAGGCCTTAAGCATGGAACCGAGGACTTTAAATAAAAAAAAAACAAAAAACAAAAAACAAAAAAAACCCTGGATGTTCCTTGGAACCACTTCAAAGCTGCTGAACGTTGCCCTGGGAGATTCTCCAGAACCATTGCTTGTCTTTGCACTTATTTCCCTCTCTGTGCCTGAATTTTGATCGCTACTCTGTTATCTTATTAGTGGCTACTCTGTTATCTTATTAGTGGGTTGCTGGGTCTGCAGGCTGCAGCTGCTTAGGTATGAAGCTGTTCTGCTTCATTCAGCAAGCTGAAGTGGGTGCCCGAGCATGACTCTTAAATCCATGCCTGCTTGGAGCTATGTTGTCTGTAGAGAACAAGTTTCCCCCAGAATGCCACTACCTAGGCCAAATGGCCATTATGTACCTTCCCACTGACTATGAGTAAAATGGCCACTGTAGGAGACAGATTCTCACACTGGATGGGGCTTGCTGTGGAGACATAACCTAAAATTGATTCTTTTGCTTCCTTGGACACCCTAATCTTCGTGGCATCCTCAGTGGAGACTGAAATATCACTGTCATTTATCTACTCCATTTTGAAATGTAGAATGATTTTTTGCAAGGAAGCCTTATGGTATGTTCTCAACATTAAACTGTTGAAAACAAGAGCCAACAGATCTGGGGATAGCACCTAGTTCTTGGTCTACCTGGGGTTAAATACAGGGTGACCTGTGGCTGTAGACATTGGGTGCTAATACCAAAGCCAAGAAATGTTCAATTGGCCCTACCACAGACACATTTCTCTGAAATTGTGTACACACACACATGCACGCAGGGAGATCTTAAGGCAAAAGTAACAATCTAGGAATAAGTAGCCTCTGATCCTAGGAGGTCAGGTTCTTAGAGAAACAATTTCTATGGCAAATCCCTCCTCTTCATTCTACAAATAGCAGGTGATGCTTTCCTCTTAGTCAAGTGGTGTGAGGGGCCCACTTCCCTGGTTCTCATGGGAGTCTCATGTGAGTTGGATTCTAGAAACCTTCTGGACTTCAGGTCTCTTCATCTTCTAGCATGACCTCGGTACCAGCATGCCTTTTTCCCTTGAACTTTCAATTGTTTGGGGGTATCTAAGCATGGGACCAGGACTATGGGAGAGCCCAAGGGGTTACAGGAGGGCCTCTGTTATGTATGCAAACAGACTGATCATTCTGACCTCAATGTCACAGGATCATGGGTGCTATGGAAGGTTAAATCTATGCCCTCAATGAATGAATTCCTGTGCTCAGGGTTCTGAATATTGTCTTCAAAGTTTTTCAGCATGGTTTGACCAGACCACCTCCAAACCTAGAAACAAGTTATTTTGTTTGGAGGAATGGTCCTAGGACTCCCCATTCCCTTCTTAACACAACTTTTGTTGGGTCATAAAGATTTCCGTAGCTGTGAGTTATATCAGAACTCAGAGGGTGGGAAAATGTTTGAAGGGCTGGAAGCTATAAAGCCAGAGAACTTTCTTACCCCTTCATTTTTCTCTGGGAACAGTCAACTAAATTTGGGTGGGAAATGGGCATGATGGAGAGGCACGAGTCCAATCAGATGATGAATCAGCTGAGTTGAGACTGAAATTTCCCTTGGGCTGAACTTCCACCAAATCTACAGAGTCTCCCTAACTAATGTAACTACAAATAGTCACCGAGGTCCTTATTGCTGCTAGGTGTAAAATTGGTTCTACAGGCTCTGCAATCACCTGGTAGTGTGCATGAGCCATGTCACATGTTTCCCTGAAACTTCCACTCTTATGTCCATTGACTTCATACCCACAGCAGCCAGGCTAAGGGCAGGTGACTGACATTGATGGTAATGTTTTAACCTGTTCTTTCTTTTCTATCTTGGACTGAGTGCCAGAACTCCTCCCATGGAGAAACCTGAGATTTGTATCTAGTTTCATTTTCAGAGCTGTTACATATACTAGAAATGTGTTTTTTCATATGAGCCCTAGTTTTGTTGGAGGATTGAATAAATGTTTTTTCCTAACTTAGGACCTAGTTAACCACATTATAAAAGTGGTGGGAAGAGAAGACAGGATTCAAGGAGGGTCTAACAGGCTTGGATTTTTTTCCCCTTTTCATAAATGGAAGGGCTTTGACTCAGCCAGTGTTTGATCTGCTGGAGATAAATTCTCCTGTTCTAATTTCTAGGGGAGGAACAATCTGACTAGATGGAGCTCAGATACCCATGAGGAATTTGAAAGTCTTGGCTGGTTTCAGGTACTCCCTTCTGTGATGTGTGGGCCATATCACAGCCAGCTTTAGCCCCTGAATAGTCCAGAAAGGCAGCCAGGCTGTTCTCCATGCTGTCTCATGTTTGTTTCCTGTTATCTGTGTTAGAGGAAGTATGACAGGCAGGAAACAATCCTCCTTCTGAAACAATTCTGTATCAGGAGGAAAATGTTTGTTTATAGACATGAGTAGAAGGTGCTTTCAATTAGTTTAATATGGTAAGGTTCACATAAGTAGAAACTACCAGATGTATAGAACTTGGTTTCTTTCTAAACACTCAGAACAGGTACACCAGAAAGAGACTGCATCACAAACAGATTCTGGTCTTACAGGGGTGATACCTTAACAGGCAGATCTGGTTGCCTATCTGGATAGAACTTAAAGGATTAATGATATATGGAGCCCAGAGCTTCTGTTTTAAGGTGACCCATACGCACTTGTCTCTTGTGTAGGACCACTGTCCATACCCTGTGTGAGTGCGAGGCCAAAGGGAGCTGTGTACTTGGAAAGCTGCTGAATCTCCCAATGAGATGAAGATATTGCAGATAAGATTTCTTGGTCTGGATCCTCTTCATGAAACCAAGTAAATGTAGCATTTGGTTCAAGCCTATCTTTGTTTTGAGTTGGCATATCTGACCCATTCATCAGTTGTGCTGGTGTAAAATCCTCACCCAAGATGTCCACTGGTGTTAGTAGCTCCCCCGTTACCTGTGTGACTGTCTTACTTGCCTGAGACAGGGAAAGACAGAGCTCAGTGTAGATGTCCAACACGAGGAGGCTTCCATTTTTACTTCCCTTCGGATGCCTTTGCAATCCCTGAAGCCTTTTGCTGTGCCTCTTGAAGGGACTTCTGTAGCTGGAACAGTTCTTGGAGAACACTAGGAGTCCTGGTGCTAAAGAAACAGAACCTGGGCCCAGCTGCAGCTTTGGGGGACAATGCAGCGGCTTAACCGCATGCTTGCATCTCAAAGTGACCTAAGGAAACTTCTGGCTTTCCAAGCTTGGAAATACTTGGGCCTTGGCAGCAGATGACTAACCAGGAATATGACTCTACTTAGCAAGTACAATAGGACAGGAGATCTGGGGTTTGGAAAGGTCTGAAGTCTGTTTTCTTCCCAGGCGTTCCTGAGTTTCTGGGCAATTGTGTTGAGCCACAAGGTTGGCATAACTGGGCTGAATTCAAGAACAGTACTTGAGAAAGATTTCCATGTTACGAAATTAAAGAACATTCTACCAAGACTTTGTCACTGTGCAGATGATCCAAAGCCTTATCAAACTCAGCCCTATGGGATCTGGAGAAGTCTGCTTTCTGAGTTACTCAGCTTGAGGCAGTCTGATTTTTTTCCCCCTCAGTTTCTTCCAAGTCCTTCTAGACTACAAAATTTCTACTTTCTAGTTGTATGAAACCCTCAAACTTGGACTCCTTATTGCAAAAATTCCTCCAAATGCTGCATTGGTGTTCCTACAGTCTCTTCATCCCTACCAGGTCAATATAATCAATGGTCTAACTGCCTCTTTGTATGGACTGAACTGAGCAAGGTTGAAATCTGAGGTCAGCCTGTCTAGTTGTATTAATGACCTGACCTAGGAGATGGCTATTTTCCAGCATTATAGAGGTATGATTAATAAAAATTTCATGTATTTAAGATGTATGAGGTAATATAGGTATACAATGTGAAATAGTTACCATAATCAAGCTCATGAACATACCTCCCTCATGCAGTTCCATCTGAGTATACTTGAGGCCTCTTAGCTAATTACAGTTAATAACTATACTTGAAGTCACCATGCTGCATATGTGATCTCCAGAAATTATCTAAAAATTGCATATTTGCACACTTGGACCAATCTCTTCTCTCCTACCACCTCAGCCCTGGTAATCAATAGTCTGTTACGAAGACTATTTTAATTTCCTACATAAGAGATCATGCAGTTTTATCTTACTGTGTTTGGCTTATATCACCTGGTGTAATATCTTCCAGGTTCATCCATCTTGCAAATGGCAGGATTTCTTAAAGTGGAATAATATTCTTGTGTGTGTACCACTTTCTTCATATTGGCCAGAACTTAGGTTATTTCCATATTAGCTACTATGAATAAGGCTGCATTGAACATGGAATACACATGTTTCAAGACAGTTGTATTTCCTTAGCTTTACACCCAGAAGTGGGATTGTTGGATCACATGGTAGTTTTGTTTCTAATTTTGGGGAGACCTCCATATTGTCTGCCATAATAGCTGTGCCAATTTCCATTCCCACCAATAATGTACGAGTTCTTCTACTGCTTGAAGTTATTTCATGTTTTTGATAACAACCATTCTATCAGGTGTGAGGTGACATCTCCTTGTGGTTTGTTTGCATTTCCCTGATTAGTGAGGTTGAGCATCGTTTCATGTAACAGCCATTTTGTATGTTTTCTTTGGAAAAATACCTATTCAGGTCCTTTGCTCTTTTTTATGGAGTTACTTTTTTTTTGCCATGGCGTCATGAGTTTTTAAAATATTTTTGGAAATTAACCCCTCTATTGGACATATGGCTCAAGTATCTTTTTTCCTGTAGGGTGCCTTGTCATTTTGCTGATCGTTTCCTTTGCTATAAAGCAGATTTTTTAGTTTGTATTTCTTGTCTATTTTTGTTGTCTATACTTTCCATGTAAAATCAAAATCCTTGCTAAGATTAAGATTTTCCCATGTTTTCTTAAGAATTGTATGGTTTAGGCTGGGTGTGGTGACTCACACCTGTAATCCTAGCACTTTGGGAGGCCAAGGCAGGTGGATCACGAGGTCAAGAGATCAAGACCATCCTGGCCAACATGGTGAAACCCCATCTCTACTAAAAATACAAAAATTAGCTGGGTGTGGTGGCATGTGCCTGTAGTCCCAGCTACAAGTCCCAAGTCCCAGCTTGGGAGGCTGAGGCACAAGAATCACTTGAACCCAGGAGGCAGAGTTTACAGTGAGCCAAGATTGTACCACCGTACTCCAGCCTGGCAACAGGGCGAGACTGACACACACACACAAAGCTATAGTTTACAAGTCTTGTGTTCACTTTGATTTTTTTTTCTGTGCATGTTGCAAGAGAAGGGCCCAATTTTCTTATTTTGCATGTGAATGCCCAGGTTTCCCAATACCATTTATTGATGATTCTGCCCTTTCCCCTTTGTGTATTTTTGTTTTGTTTCTCACTATGTTGCACAGGCTAGAACCAAACTAGCCCGAAGCAATCCTCCTGCCTTAGCCTCTCAAGTAACTGGGACTACAGGTGCCTGTCACTGTGCCATTCTTCATATTTTTATTGCCCTTATGGAAAACTTGGTTTTATTTCTAGGTTCTTTATTCTGTTTCATTGGCCTATATGTCTGTTCTTACTGCCAGTAGGATATTGTCTTATACCTATGGCTTTGTTAATATAGTTTGAAGTTAGAAAGTGTGATCACTTCAACTTTTTCTTATTATTGCTTTAGCTATTTGGAGTCTCCTGTGAATCCATGTAAACTTCAAGATATTTCCATTTCTGTGAAATATCGTCGGGATTTTGGTAAGGATTGCAATGACCCTTTAAATTGTTCTTGGCAGTATGGACATTTGGACAATACTCAATCTAAAAATTCAAGGAGATAAGTGTTTTGGCCAGTTCCTGAAACCATTAAGCCAAATGTCTTTATTACTGGTAACTCTGAAACCCAGCAAGGGTTGTTGAGCTCTCCTGACTCATGGGCTTACCTGTGCGGAATCCATGCTGAAGATAACAGACTACTGTGGAAAAAGCATGACTCAGCATGATTCAGTATCGGGGAGACCTGTCACTTACTGGCTGTGTTGCCTAGAACAAAAATCTA